>NW_009622414.1:0-2074 GCF_000690535.1 Cariama cristata | reverse complement strand
GGAATGCTATTGAGAAAGGCTGCTGAAAGCAAGAGAGATATTAAATATCTAGAATTTTGATTATATGGACATTTCCACTTGAGGCTGTTCAAAACATTTGTAGTCACGGGGTAGAATGTTGTTACAGATTAAAGCTGATTAAGTCATACGAAAAACAGAGTACAAATAAATAGCCAGTTTTCAAAATGGAAGGAGTTTAGAATGGAGGTGTTCCAAGCTCCAGTACAGGCACAAACGTCATTTGATATACTAACACAGATTTAAAAGGCATGATCCAACCCCGACCATTCTGTGGTTTGTGATCAACATCACAACAGTATTCACTAGCAATGCCATGCAGGTTGGTGTAAGGACGAGTCTAAGAAATACCAATAAACACAAAGCTTTGGGTAAATAGTTGATATGGTGAGCCATGAATGTTGTGAATACATGTGAAAAGTTTAAAATTCTTAAATATTAATAGAACACATTCAATGTTTCGGGAAGAAAATAATCTAAAACGCCAGCAGGTACGTAAGTGAAACAGTCAGCTCATTCTCCATCAGAATCAGGAGGACAAGCAAGATACGAATCTGCGTGTGGAAAAAAGTGAAAAAGAATATTATGTAATGCAGTACTACTACTCTTTTTTTTTTTTTTTCCCTCAAAATTAATTCCTTTTGATCCAAACACCTCCAGTGTACATTACAGGAATGAGAAAGGATCCAGGAAGGTCATTATTGTTGATTTATGAATACTTTCTGTGTCTAAATACTTTGTGGGTTGTTGGATTATGTATATGTGCAGGAGTGGAGCAAAATGGTCCCTCCTCTGCAACATAGTTTAAAGGTATTACAGTTCTTTATCAGAGTTTTAAGAGTGTATTCTATACAACATTTTGCAATATTAAAATGGCTAGAACAAAGGTAAAAATTAACCAATTTTCATGAGTCTATGATTACTTGGAAAAAAGTAAAAGGGAAGTAAAAGAAGATATAATCAAACAATGACAAAACCTATGGTTTCAAGACCAGAAATAAAAGCCAAATAGGTGTCTCTGTTTGACCTCTGCTGTAACACAAGATAGGGCATAACTGAGTTTTGTAATGAAAGTAGCCATCTCTGAACCTGAGAATACTTTGATTACAAGGATATTTTCAACAGCACTGAAAGACAATACCAGCTTCAAAATTAGCCAACAAATTTATTCTGTGTCAACTGTCAGCGTCACTATCAGATGTCACTCTCATACCAGTATCGTAACAGATTACATGGATACCATCCTACACCAAAAGACACCAAATCCAGTGGAGATATGACAAGCAGAGTAAAACTATAGTTACTTACTAACTGACAATAATCTTCTAAAAAATCAGACAAAATTAATAGCAAAATACTGGAAGAGATATCAAACTCAAACTCAAATATTCTCATATCTTCTTGGTCAATTCCAAATTGAGAGATTTACGATTTGATATCAGAGAAACAAACGGTTATATTGTTTAAATTTGTTATTAGTAGTGTGGATGGGAGATGTTCTGAAGTACTGAAATTTGACAAAACTAGACACCTGCTTAGAATTCTTGTATCTGTAGCCAATAAACATATTTCATCACTATGGCTGCAAAAACAAATACCGACTAGCAAAATGTGGTTAACTGAAATGAAATTATTGAGAAATAGAATGACACACTGTCTGAATCAGATTAGCCACCAAAGTATTTGAGTAAAAGTAGATTAAACTGGATGAACTGATGGAGTTTACTGTCTTAACTGTTATAGCAAGATATATTTTCTCTAAATCTAAATTACAGGACCTGGGAGCAGATCCTACTTCCTTGATCAGGGAATACAGTCCTGCCACAACCCTTCTGCCACATCAGAGCAAGACCCTGCTATGAATCATCCCCCTACTACAAATTCATTTCCATAGAAAGAAAATCTAGACATGTAGGCATGAAGTGAACCACAGCTTTATGAAATTCATCTGTTCTTCATACTTCTCTTCCGTTCCTCTTCATTTTCTCTTAGTGAGTCCCTTAGCACTTAGAGAAAATAACTTACATGGTCAACAATAAATCACAGAATCATAGAA
>NW_009622413.1:4730-7535 GCF_000690535.1 Cariama cristata | reverse complement strand
TGGTGGGGAGGAGGAAGGAAGACCAAAAGAGCAATGGTGCGATATAAGACACTGCTAAATCCCAAGCTAGGAGACATGGGGTTTTTCTATATCGTTTTGGTGACAACTCTGAAGGGCAAATTCAGTGCTCATGCCTGCAATCACAGCCAGTGTTTACTCCTGGAAACCACCGAACAACGCTGTGTGCTGAATACACCTATTGGGTTTGTCTGCTTGCTTTGTCTGCAAGTCAGTCTAATGGTTGAAGGGCAGGTGCCCCGCACAGTATATTGTACTATAGGCTGCTCTTGAACATGTCAACTGCATATGGACATGGTCTGTGTTCCAAAAAGCTAAAGGAATATCCCCTCTAGAGCAGAAATGGTGCTAGTTTTAACAAAACACATGCATAGTTAGCAATTAGTATAGAACACAAATGAATTTTTATGGGCTTGAGATATGATTTTTTGATGACTTGGGCCAGTATAAGTGTCTTGTGTAGACATACATATCTCAAACTGTAGCTAAAATCCGTATATATTGCACACAGATACTGTTTTGTTCTTCTAATTATTCTCTATGTGAAAGAAAGAAAAACAACTAAAAAGTCCCAGGAATGACTTGACACGTATTAACAAGACAGTATGATCTTCTAGAGTATTTTAACCACAGTATTCCAGAACTTGAATTGTAATATTTTGTATTTATAGGTAGATTTTGATCAGGCCCAAGAAACACCTGAATTTTAGTGAACTTATCCCAGGCAAACCTGTCAAATAGTTAAAAATCATCCCTTTCTGGTGTGATTAGTGAAGTAATGAATGCCTTGTATGTAAAACAAAGGAGTTTGAGATACAGCGCCATTGAAGTATAAATAATGGGAAAAGAAAGTCATTCTTCTCTTTCCTTGATGTTGGGTAGCAGTTTTGGTAATGAATCATCTTCAAGAGTGACATGGCAGGAAGAAAGTCTCAAAAGGAAAAGGAAAGGCAATCAATGGGAAGTTCCTACTTTTTTAATTAAATAGTAACTCGTGTCAGCATAAACTATCCCAAAACTTACTTAGAAGAGGTATAAGCAGTAATGTAAGCAGTAGTTGCTGGAGTCTGCAGGCTGAAATTCTGATGTCAGACAAACCTTGCAGAGTAGAACTGTGGGATTCAGCTTTCTCTATCCAGCAAATAATGAGGCTTTGGGAGGATTTCTTTGACAACCCCTCTTGGCAAGCTCAGGTGGTTACTACGTTGAAAATAACAACAAGGTTTCCTATCTGAAGGAGCATAGTCTCCAATGAGAATCCAGCTTGACTCCAACAGAATAATTGCTCTAAGGATTCCAGAGAACTGATGCAAAATGAGAAGACAGTAAGCAATAAAGACAGATGCTTTAGAAAATAACAATGAAGTTGTTGATTGCCAAGCTTTAATTAATGTTAAGTAGATGTTCTATTTTGTGCCATGACTTGTTATTTTTCCCCAGCTGCTCTGACTGCAGCATTTCTTTAGGTTTTTTTGTGTGTCTTTGTTTAAGTTGACACGATCGGAGAAGCACTGTCAGTTGTAAGAACAGAACATCAGTTCCACAATTTTGCTGATTGTCATCATGATTCTACAAAAAACTCTGACCTTGTGACTACGATATTTTTAAGTAGGCCTTGCTGATTATATTTCAGGCAGTTAGGAGCATAGATTTCTTGTTTAATTGCAGCAGCTTAAAGTGAATCCTGGGAACAGACATTCATTATTTTGCTCAGTGTGTATTAAACCACTTGGAAATGGGAATGATACCAATTTTGGCCTTAAAAACCCATAAATCTGTACTACAAATAGGGCATAGAACTGAGAAGGTCAGTTCAAGTTGTTATTTCTATGCTTCATTTGAAAACACAAGGTACTTTATATAAAATTAAAACCTGTATCTTTTATAAATAATTCATGAAGGTGCAGACCTATAAAGAAGGAAATAATAATGTCAGTTCTGAATGGGTTTACAGTTTACATTAGTTTTCTTTTTTAGTAGTGAATAGGCTTGTATCAGATTAAAAATAACATATTTACTGGGTAAATATTCTGCCTGACCATTAAAAGTTTGAGACTTAAGATTCACTTAGATCTACGTTCTGACTGAAAATGTTCTTAAATTCTCTTTCTACCATAAAATCAATCTTCAAAAATGGATTATAAATAGGTCAAGAAATTATTTTCATTTAGAAAGGAGAATAATTTTAATGGTGTGAGGGGTTTTTTGGGGTGGGGGGGAGGGAAGAAATTAACCTTATTTAAAAACATTTTTGTCTGTATTTTAGTTGGGAAAGCAACAAAGTTTCTTTATCTTCACCTCTCCAGTGGATTTCAGCATGTATAAAGGGCTAGCAGCAGCAGCTACTTTTCATTATGTTAGGATATATGAAAGCATTCCAAAAGTGGGGCAAGAAAAATTACTAGATGTTTCAGGACTGGCTGAGCAGGGAGGTGAGAACCTATGATAAAGTCACACAACAGGGGATGGTTATGCCCTGTGGCTGTGCCTAAGGCTATAGTGCTTGGAACAGAGTTCAAAGGGTCAATGTGCAAATTAAACTGCAAAAAAAAAAATAAATAGGGCGTTCAAATCCAGATTTACCTTCTCTCAGTTTTATTTTTAAACTCTGTCAAAAACGACAGTGCAGGATTTTTTACTGAGCCAAGGATTTATTTCTCCTTCTCTCGTCTTTTGTACTGCATTTTTAGAAATCAACCAGTCTGCGGCTAAGTTGCTGGAATAGTAAATGATATTAGCTTAGACCAGAAAATTGTTATTGTAAATGACATTTCTCTCTCTCCCTCT
>NW_009622413.1:0-4699 GCF_000690535.1 Cariama cristata | reverse complement strand
TTCCCTAATTTTTGCAAATACAGCAGTTTAGAATTTTATTGGTGGAAGTGCATTTTACTTATTTTACCTATTTTTTTTTTCAAATCACACTCTCAAAACAAAAGTAAATAATATGAAAAGGATATCATGAGCACTAAAAACTTCAAGTTAATATTTTAACTCAGTTCTCACAGCAGGATTTTGCAAGTCTTCTACTTAGGATAAATGTGGAGCTACAAAGCACGAGGAAAAGGTAAAGTAGAGTTTGCAAGTTAAGGATGTTCACTGTATGGCATCCTATAAAAGTATAGACAAGTTCCTCTTTCTCAACCCCTTTTGCGGCATGATGCGGACAGGGCTTAAAGCTACATCAATATTCCTTCTACCTGCATGCATCTTGAAGAAGATTTGGTTGCTTGAAAGGAACTTGCATATGCCAAAAGAGAAGCTGTATTTCAGTCATTGGCTTTCCTCAACTATTTACCCAGCACATAGACCGTAGGTCAGTGTAGTTTGTGTTGGATACAGCATTTTTTTACTTAATGAATGAATACTGTTCAGTAGAGACCCATATGATCACTAGTATCATAAAGCTGGGAATTGTCACCCACATTTACTCTGTACAAACTAAAAGCAGCAGAAGAAAAGGAAAAAACACAACTAAAATGTTGGTAATGAAAGGAGTCTGACCAATAAAGTGCAAGAACTAGAATGGCTTCTGCAGCATATAAAAATGAATATAAAATAAATACTGTAAAAATGGTGGAACTCTTGTCATGATGGTTATCAGGACATGAGGTGGATAAAAAGCAGTGACATAAATGAAAATGGAACTTAAATGGTAATTCCACTGGGGAAAGATACAATAAATGGCATCATGGACATAATGCTGTAACTATCACAGCTCACAGTGACCTAATTGGCTCTTTCCAATCTTATGTAGAAATAAAAACTATTTAGAAATTTCCCATTCATTCAGATCTATGAGGAACTTCCATACTGGGAAAGATAGACATAGTCTCAGGAGGCAAGCAAAGCTAGACTATCTTAAAGAAAATGACAAGAATTTGTCAGTAGCTCACAGAGATACAGTATACAATTGCTTGAGAGGGCTCAGGGTGCATAGAAATGAGTTGGCTAATTTGTATTTGCAAAATATACTTTTCCTTCAAGTACCCAGATACCTTCAGAGGTGGTCCTATGATTCTTGAAGGTTGAAGATCAACATTAAGATGTGAGACTTATGAAAATTCTGGAAAAAGATCTGTTTTCTCAGTAAGTCCAATTCTGAAAAACAGTTAAGTAATTTTAAAACCTGAGTTCCCACTGGGTTAAATATAATGAAAGGATGTTAGGATTTCTGTAATGATATCCATCTTCTCTTTTTCCTCTCCTTCCCATCGAGCTCTATAGCAGTACTATTTGTACAATCACTGCCAATCTGAGCCCTGTGAAGAGAAAACAACTTGTTTGCTTCCAAAACAGGCCATATCATTAGCTAATCCATATGGGAGAAGTCTGCAGTGCTGCTTACTGTACTAAATCTTTTCAGCTTTCACAATGATCTATTATATTTTGTAGGCTGGGTTTTTTTGTTTGTTTGTTTTTTTGTGTTTTTTTTTGTTTTGTTTTGTTTTGGTTTTTTTTTGTTGTTTTGTTTTGTTTTGTTTTTTTTTTTTTTAAAAAAAAGAATAAGAATCCGTTATGCTTCTGTGTGTTTTGCCTAGGCTTGTTCCCACTAGATTCTGTTTGTCTAAGGAATTTGCAGAGGTGGAGACTGAGAAAAAAAAGTTAATTTTTCAGTATATACTGCTGTACATCAGCCTATGAAGTAGAGTATGGTTGACATTGATACCAGAGAAAAAAGCCTATGCACTACTCTGAGTCTTACTTTGAAAATAAACCACACTCCCATGGAAGTACTCATGTAGCATTGCTAACCTCTGAATTAACAATTAAATTAAGTGATATCAGCTGCATATGAAAAAATGAATAAAAAAGGTCTATTTTGTGTTTGAGAAGCTTCCACTGAACTGGAATTGAACCATTATCTGCTTTTGTACATGCCCTATAAAACTTTCCTGACTACTGACCAGTAAGAGGCAACATTATGTTAGGTATTGGGCAAACTAAATGGACTTTGGCCACACTTCAGTAATAACCAGTGAGAATGCTCAGGGCTCATTCATTGTGAGAAGTAACAACATGATTTTTAGAGCAGAAATACAGATATAAGGACTGATTTAGTGACTGAATTTAAAAGACAGCCATTATTTCAGTTATTTATCACTATTTCACATTTTAAGATAACATTTCTTGTACTGTACTTGAAAAATATGTACTATATACATGCAACATATTGCTGCAGTGCATTCATCACAATTATTAGTACAGTGTATTCATTGCAGATATAACTAATCTGTTAATCAACATGAAGAGGAACATGTTTGAATAGCTGTACCAGCAAGTACTTTGGCTTCTCCTCAGGAAAGCTGGGTGGTCTTGCACCACTGTAGTGTCTTTTTGGAGAACCATTACAAATGTTCAGGTTGCAACATAATAAGCCACTGGGTTGACAAGTCTTGAGGGAACAACTGTTGTGCAAGTTGCTTGGAGATAGAGAATCTAATAAGAAACTGCAAACCAGGCCTGGAAAAAACACACAGAAGCTAACAGAGAGTTTGAAAAGCCGACTGCAATAGATAACAGATCATCACAAAAGCTAGATCAGATTCACTGAAGTAAGCAGCATACTTTACTTCTCCCATAGGGATTATTCAAAATCATGCCTGATTATTTTCAAAACAAACATGTTGATTTCTCTGCATATTGCTTAGATGAGCTGTGAATGTATAAATGCTGCTACTGTGGAGCACAGTAATAAAGAGAATAAAAGATGGACTACACAAGCTTGGAAACTGGATGGAGATTACCACTTTTTTAAGAAAGGGCATTTAATTATTGACAAACCTCACTTGAATTTATTTAATAGATATGCAGTTTCCACGTCTCTTCTCTGCTACAACTTGCTACTGTTACCTCTGAGAAAGATAGCCCACATGGAAAGCTAAGCTCAAACTGGGAAAACAGAAGGAATGTGATGCTAAAATTAAAACCTTCAGGATGTGCCATAAGCAAAACCTATTTGAAATTAAAATCTTGTGGTTTCTTAATTTGATTCAGTCCAAGAGCCTAAATGCCACATTATCAGTTACCATGATAAAGGCCTGAAATATTCTGGCAATTTTTCAAATTAAATCAAGCTGAATCCACATGAAACATTTCAATTTTTCTCTCAAAATTTCCCAGAAATTTCAAGGTATGAAAAATACTGCTATCCTCATTTATAAGGTTATATATTTATTTTGGTCTTGCTGCAGGATAAAATTGAATTTTGAGTTACTCAAGTAATACACGCTGATGAGATCAAGCTAGTAGGAATCAGTAAATTGTGTATCTAAGAATCACGTCTTGGAGAGTTATCCAATGTGGGCAAGTGTACAGTCTATTTTTAGAAGTACAATGTATTACAGTAAAATTAGTACATCTGCCATAGTCTCTCTCACTCACTGATTTATCTCCTAGGTTGTAAGTTACTGACTAGAGGTCATAGTTGTATGGGCAGACAGAGATATTATGTAGTGTTAAATCTCAACAATCACTAAATGTTTGCTATATCATCAAATTTGTAAAGTACTGACTTAGTTGCAGTATAGCAAACGCTTTATACATAAATGAAATTGCTTTTTTCTCTATACTATTTTGTTCTCAGAGTGCAAAGGGTTAGAGTTAGAATATGACTTAAATATCAGAAGAAATTAGCCATGAAGGGGTAAGAAAATGCCATCATGCCATCAGAAACATACATATCAAAATGCCAGTTGTAATGTCATTAGTTCTAAGGAAAGAGGATGAAGTTTATTTGCTTCTTTAATTGTAGTGTATCAGCAGTTGTTTGCACTGAATACTTAACAGAATTTGATTATTTAGTGCCTGGTTTATAAGCCCAGAAATATGCGTACCTCATAGAAAGTAGTCCTGTAAAAGATCCGCAGAGCTGTGCTTACTTTACCCATCACCTCTCTCCCACAGCTCACACTCTGCACATCACGGTTCCTGCCTGGCTGTATTGCAGGGATAATGATAGTGGAAAACTCGTTAAAGGCATTCAATCACTGAACCAAATTTGATTCAGCCAGCAGCACTTTTGTACTAGAGAACCAAAGTATGACAATGCTGGAGCACAGTTCTTAAGGTGAATTGACATTTGTCGTAGCAGGTCTCTTTTTTTTTCTTCCTATCAAAAGCTTTCCTTTAGGATTCAAAAGAACAAAGGGACCTCTCAAACCGTGGCTTGTTCTGTTTTAGTGTGTTGTTCCAACAGTATGCATTTTGTTTGCTGAATACGGCAAAAGAAACAGGTTGTGTTTTTCAGGCAGCAATCTCTCTACCATTCGACACATTTCAGTGTCCAAACACACTGCTTATAAAAAAAGCAGAACACGGAGAACAGAAATGAGGAATTTTAATCAGCAGGGTGAGTCTTTAAATACCATTTCCAGGCGACTTCCACGTGGGAAAAAGGGATGACGTAATGCTACCGTGAAACAAAAAGAAAAGGAAAAGAAAAAAAATCCAAACAAAACCAAACCCGCCCAGGGGAGCGCTAGTCACCCTCGAGGGGATGGTCGACCCTCCTTTCTAACGGCCGGCCGTAACG
>NW_009622412.1:0-17340 GCF_000690535.1 Cariama cristata | reverse complement strand
CCCGCCGGGAGCTGGGGGGTCTCGTTCGGATCGAGGCGTTGTGTCCGAGGCTGAGGTGGCAGCGGCGTTTCTGGCTGAGCCCGAGTTTTCTGCGCTCTCCCAAATCATCGGAGGAAGTCAGCTGAAGGCCTGGAATCTCTTGTGGGCCTAGTAGGAGGAACGCAAATGCTGCAAAGGTTTGCTGCTGTGTGAGATGCCGTCCCACTGGAATAGGCAGGTGTCAGCCTCATCAGCAAGGTCGCTGACTGCCCTGCGCCAGTGAAGAGATGGCACTGCTGCTTCCTCCAAAGCGAAAGGCAGCGTGGCCTATAATGTGGAGATTGTTGTCACAAATAGGAGCCCCCCCCTCCCCACAGCCCTGCCTTTGGCATCTACAGCTGCGATAGCTGCTGTTCAGGTGCAGACTGAAATGCCTCCAAGACCTAGTGTAGACGGGAAGCGGTCACAGAAATAAATGGAAGGTGAAGCCTTGTTTCCTGGAGTGTTTGCATTGCCAGTCTCCTACTCCAGTCAGTCATATGTGCAAGTCTTCTCATAGCCGTGGAAAGAACAGAATAACTACCACATTAAACTTTATTTGGCAGACAGCTGGCAAATCAAATTGCTCTGTGAAGTTTTGTATATGATGTGTTAGCAGACAAAAGAGGTTTTAAAATTGGATTTTTTTGCTTCACAAAGCATTTTCATTTGAGCTGCAAATCATCAGCCTCAGAATAAGCTTGCTCCTAGCACTCCAGCTATCTCCTCCTTTGTTTCATTTTTTGCAAATTGCAAACTAGACTGAATTCGGTTTGATGTTCATCTCAACAGAGGTAAAGAATAAATTTTCTATAGTCAGCCAGCTCTGCTTGAAGGATTTTTCCTCAGATGACTCAAGTTTCACTGCTGTGAGAGTATATCCTCAAACTGTATGGGCATGATGGGGAAAATGGCATCTGTGTCAAAGCACTGGAAGAATGTTTCACAGGACATATTTGAGCAGTAGTCCACTAACATCTAATCCCAGACTGGAATCCAGGTACAACTCTACCCATGTGTATGTAGGCAGGTATAACTAGAATAGCCCTGTGAGAATGAAGGTCATCTTCAGCTCCCTCGGAAACTGATTACTTGTATCAGTAAGTGAGAAAAACCTATGCATTCTAATATCTCTTGAATGAGAAACTTTAGGCACCTCACAGCACTGTCTCAGCGTCGCAGGTTTTACAACACAGTTCATCTTACTTCTATGCTGGAGGTGATACCAAATCAACAGTATATTAAGTTCATTCAATAAACTTACACTTCAGATAAGCCACAGCTGCGTTTTCATGCTCTCACTTTTGGGGACTTTGAAAAACAGAAGAACAGTGTTTCCCCAAGGGCTTTGGTCTTTAACTAGAGTAAATGCTAGGGTGTGCCTTTGGTCAAGGAAACGACCACAACCCTTGTGAAATACCAAATTCGCCTCGGAGTAAAACATCGCTTTTCTCCACGTGGCAGGCTTAGCAAGGGTTTGTTCGGCTAATTAGGCTAGACAGCTATATAAATAGCTGAATATCTCCAAATGTGCACTTACATTGATATAGTTAATAATTAAGCAAAGTCTTCATATTTCTGAATTTCTTATTGGACATGCTGGATGTCTTAAAAAAAGGCATTTAATCATATTGCAACATATTAATGTGAAAATAGATATGAGGATAAAACTGGTGGGAGGGGGAGTCATAGCCCAAAACTAGATGTAAAAACTGACATGTAAGCTAGTAAATGTGCAGTAAACTTTGACAGCTGACAACATGCTACTAAACTTCAGTCAAGCTATTGTTCCCTTTGCTTTTTGAAGCAGTATATTGTGCTTGCAAGCATAACCCAAGTTTTTATTAGTGAATTCTTTAGAAAATTCAACTGGAGCAAGATGACAGACTGCCTATTATTAGGTGTAATTGTTGCTTGTTGGAAAGCAGCATGACTGATGTTTGGAGGTTTTCTGCTGCTCTCTCATACCCATTTCTTGGCAAGGAAAATTATAGGGTGCTTGGAATTCAGAAGCCCGCTCTGTGTTTCAGATCCCACAACTGGGCTGCTGCGTGGCGGGCACGCTAGAGGAATAGGTGTTGTCCCTGTCACTTGTTTTGTCACTGATCACGGGGATGCTCTAAAGTGCTACGCCGTACCTATGGTGAGCATGCCTTCCAAAATATTTCAACCAAATTTCAGTGCGTCTTCCTCCCTGCTTCTTTTAACTTTAATTAAACTTCTGGATGCTGGCGCATCCACTGCAGACAGGCACTTGTGAGCGAGACACAGACAAAATGAGAAACACCAAAAATGTTTCAGAATAAAAAGTGTCTTTGAAAAAAAGGAGGTAAATACAAGCAATATACCTTGTATAAAATACAGGTTAGAATTGCAAATTTATTCTGGTGTTAATTGGAAATGGTGGAATATATATGTTTATAATAAAATGATGCAATCTTGAGAAACACTATCAAAAGCTTTGCCCACAAAACCAAACTATTATAGCGAACTATAGAGGCGTCTCGTGTCACAGCTCCAGTCCCCCGCAGTGACTGCGCAAAGGTTTATGAACTCGGAGAGCCTCTGTGGGGATCGGTCCTTGGTGGAGTGACTGCAGCACCGTACAGAATCTGCAAACACAGAGACCAGAGAAGAGTCTCTGTTTTAAACTGATTTGTGAAATGATATCAATGTGCTTTTCTCTATTATCTTACATGTACTTAGGGAAATCTGTGAAGATTTTCTAGATCGTGAGGACCCAAAAGAGGCGAAACCATAACAGTAAAAATGCCACGCACATATCAGTCCAGTATCCAACACGCATTAAGGATAAGCTTACCAGAGTATTGGCCTGCTTATTACAAATGTGATGTCATTTTAATTAGAATAATTACGAAATGCTGATATAATTGATTATTAATCAAAACGTGTTTAAATACCTATCTTGTTTCAGTAACTAAGGAAGCTAAACAAGTTGGTGTATGTGCTTAGCTAAACTTTATCAAATTTCAGACATCCCCTACAAAGTAAAGAGCTATGTGTAAGTGCTGTACCCAGATTGAGGTGCATTGTTTTGGCTTTATGCTCTTAGCTGCCTACCAAAGTGGTGCTCTGGAACCTTACTCAGGTCTCCAAATAGAAATACAATTTTCGGAAATGTCATTTAATCTCTTTATAGTTTCAACAGTTTGGTTTCCACACGCTTACTTCCTTGGTTTGGCATCTGTTCAGTTCCTAATTCAAGCAGGGAAATAATTGTGCCAAGAGTAAATTGAAAACATTTGATAACACTTAGACATCTTTATGCTGGTTTTTGTCTGCAAAATTAGCCAAATGTAGTTTTTAATGCTATTCATTTTTTCTTACAATTCATTAAAAGTAAATTTATTCACCTTTGTAAACGGAGGTGAAAACTGGCCGCCTTGTGTGCACAGAATGTCCTTACAAAGGTAGTTTCATCATGCAAAATTGTGGTTTATTTTAGAAAAGCCTCATTTTCCATAGTCAGAGTTTTCAGAACAACCAGTGGCATACCCGAATTCTTCTGTAATTGCCGCTCAAACAATTGAACTAAATGAGGCGGTCGGGACCAGCTTGGTTCATAGCGGGGAGGTGCTGACAGCGTGACAAGCCTTGCTGCAGCGGGGTCAGAACTTCCCTTTGCAAGGGACAGTATCTCCATGCCTAAACAACGTGAATGTGCAGCCCAGCATCTTCGATTAAACAGGTGACAAAGTCGGGTTTATGCTAAAAAGCCTTTTTTTTTTTCCCAGAAGCAGCTGATATCTCTTTTCTGACCTCTCAGGGGTGGTGGGTTAGACGTTGGAGGGACAAAGCAGACAGCTGGGGACAGTAATGGCTTTTATTACACTGTTCATCTGCCAACGCTTTGTAGAATCCATAAAAAAAACACAAAAGGGAGTTTACACTTCAGAGAGGACCTACAATAATTGTTTCTTATTTAATGATTTTTTCAAAAAGCTACATATTACTGTTGTAACAGCTCTTCAATCTTTATAGCTTTTTTTCTCACTTGTGTTTAACATGTAAAATGCCTTAGCTCCTATGTTTCTTTTTTGAAGTGTAGTAACAATCACAGCAATGGAGTAAACTTGGGAAGCATTGATACACACAGTTTCAAATGATGCCTTCTTGCCATTGAAAAGATAATTTGCTTTGCTGTTGTCGTCATAGCATCCAAAAATTTAAACTATTTGAAAGGTCCTTAGGATTTTTCAATACAAAAGGAAAATAATAAATGACTAAAACTTGCATATGGAAGCAAAAGGATGCAAGTCAATCAAAACTCTATTTCCTTGCATTTAGGGGAGGGGAAAGTGGATAAAAGTCCTACTCGTTTTCTTTTTGCTAAATATTCATTTACAAATTCATTTTCTTCAAATGAAGCTGCTGGTTTGTGACTCCGGCGTTTTTACAGATTAACACCCTCCTCACTACCATTTGAGATACCTGATTTCTCTTCTGGTCTGCCCAGATCTGTACAGATAGTTACACAAGCAGTCTTTTTTTTTTCATTTCCCTTAGAATCCGCTACCATTATAGCTACCTTCACTTAAGTTCCTTCAGAGTCTGACCACTCTAAGATTTTTTTTCACCATATCCTATCTGCATTTTTAAAAATACAATGCAGAGCCTAAACCCTCTTGCAGTGTCTGTACCCCAGGTGCCAGAGGAAGACTGCCGTTGGCCCTGCCCTTGGTGAAGAGGGGGCCGCGGGAGTGGGGCTCCTTCTGCGGGCAGCGCCCTGCAGGGCTGTGCCTGGGAATCACCCCCTTTTCCTCGGGCTGGTGCTCCGGCTGCCGGCCACTCCGAACGGCATGGAGAGAAGGACCTGCACATCATCTCCTCTGCTTAAGCAAGCACAGGAATCAATACCTATTTGCAACAACAAGGAGTTACAGTGGCTGCATTTCAAGGAACAAATAAGCTGAACTGTATCTGCCTGGGCTTAAAGTAGCCCCATACCCCATCCTTTCTTTCGTATCAGCTTGGAAATTCTACACGAGTCTTGCAACAGGAGAATCTGGGGGCTTCACAGCTGATGGTGGATCTAATTCATTTTTGACTAAGGGCTTTTTTGGTTAAGTTTTAATGTAACCTTTGTTATAGCAATACTTAATAATTCTGTAAATCCTAGTTTTACCAAATGTCCTCATAGCACCATCTCCCTCAGTCTAATCATATGTTGTTTTACTGACACAGTGAAAATACCAAGGTATTTTTGAAAATGAAGATGTAATCACAACATCTTTTTTTAAAAGGTGAAGGTTACTTAGCTTTCAGTCAAGCTCGTCCCAACCAGCCTACAGCCAATTAGAGTCCCTATTACTCACCATCAACCGCATATGCCTACATAACCAACTACGCCTTCCTCAGTCTTCTTTAAACCGTGAGTGTAGATTTTCAAATCTTTGCATGTAAAGGGTAAAATTCATGCACAGTGTAGGACACAGATCTTCAGTGACCAGTCTCTCTTGTAATACACCCTTGCCCTGGTTTTGGCTGGGATAGAGTTAATTTTCTTCCTAGTAGCTGGTATAGTCTTATGTTTTGGATTTAGGTTGAGAATAATGTTGGTAACACTGATGTTTTCAGTTGTTGCTAAGTGGTGTTTATACTAAGTCAAGGACTTTTCAGCTTCTCATGCCCTGCCAGCGAGGAGGCTGGGGGTGCACAAGAAGTTGGGAGGGGACACAGCTGGGACAGCTGAATCCAACTGGCCCCAGGCATATTCCATACCATATGGCATCATGCTCAGCATATAAATCTCGGGGAAGAAGGAGGAAGGGGGGCACATTCGGAATGATGGCGTTTATCTTCCCAAGTAATGGTTACACGTGATGAAGCCCTGCTTTCCTGGAGATGGCTGAACTCCTGCCTGCCCATGGGAAGTGGTGAGTGAATTCCTTGTTTCGCTTTGCTTGCCTGCACAGCTTTTGCTTTGCCTATTAAACTGTCTTTACCTCAACCCATGAGTTTTCTCACTTTTACTCTCCCGATTCTCTCCCCTATCCTGACGTGGGGTGAGTGAGCAAGTGGCTGTGTGGGGCTTAGTTGCTGGCTGGGGTTAAACCACGACAACCCTAAAGCTCTTCATTTGTTCCTAAAGTGCAGTACTTCACAAACAATGGGGTGACAAAGTTACAAGTTCATAGAATTAGTTTATGTGATACTAAAGGCCTTTTCCTGCCCCTTCTTACTAACTGCTCCTCAGTTACAGCTCAGCTGAATTTAAACTTTGGTGAGAAAAGCGATAAGGAGAACAGCTGCCCCTGAGGAAAACTGATGCTTTAACTGAGCTTGTCTGTAAGAAAGGAATGTACTAGAGAATCAAGAAGAAAAATTATCAAAGTTGCAGGCAGACAGATACTCCTATTAGAGATAACCAGCTGGGTTCAGGGGTGAAGGAATATCTTCTTATGGGCCTGTGTTTTCAAAGGCCATTGTAGCTGCAATAAAGATGCAAAAAATTCATAGCAGGCACTGCCTTTTTTTTGTGTAAATTGAGTTCTTTGTTCAACTGTAATACAGACGCTACAAAAAACCCCTAAACAAACCTACCTATATGTATCATCAGGAGTAGTCAGCATGGATTCACCAAGGGGGAGTCAGGCTTGACAAACTTGATAAACTGGAGAGAGTCCAAGGATCATGAAGATGGTGAAGGGACTGGAGCATCCCTCCTGTGAGGGAAGGCTGAGGGAGCTGGGACTGTTCAGCCTGGAGAAGAAAGGGCTCCAGGGGATCTGATCAATGTCGATAAATACCTGAAGGAAGGGTGCAAAGGAGATGGAGCCAGGCTCTTTCCAGCGGTGCCCAGTGACAGGACCAGAGGCAATGGGCACACACTGAAACGCAGGACGCTCCTTCTGAACGTCGAGAAGCATGGAGCCAGGCTCTTTCCAGCGGTGCCCAGTGACAGGACCAGAGGCAATGGGCACACACTGAAACGCTTCTGAACATCGAGAAGCACTTTATCACTGTGAAGGCGACCGAGCACTGGCACAGGTTGCCTGGAGAGGTTGTGGGATCTCCATCCTTGGAGATATTCAAAATCCATCTGGGCATGGTCCTGGGCAACCTGCTCCAGGTGGCCCTCCTTGAGCAGGGGGGTTGCACCAGGCAACCTCCAGAGGTCCCTGCCAACCTCAGCCATGCTGTGATTCTGCAACATATACATAGGTAGAGCTCGATAGGCAAAAGGATAATTATCTCTCTGAAAGATGAGAGGTAGAGTAATTTGATTTTTTCCAAAATGCATTGTCCATTCTGAGGAAGTATTTGGATTATACTTCATGTCAAATTCAAAAGTGGAGCCTTTGCAGCAGCTGAGGTCATGGGGTTACACATAACCTCAAGAACTTTCGTGCATTGTGTCATGAACAGAGAGGTAAGAGTTGATTCAACTGCTCTCCGGTTATAAACAACACCCAACAAACACGTTTAAATGATAGCACCATGTCTTAATGTCTACAAATTCTTTGTTGCAATATTAGCTCATTCCTTCTTGTCATTGGATGAAGGAAACAGATTATTTCTTTCCTCCTCAGATTGTGTTTAAATATATGTACTGGATGGCAGTTAGGGGCTTTGGGATCCATTCCATGCTAATGTAAATCTAACACATCACTATCAGCCTCAAATCACTGTCTTGAACATGGGAGACAACCTGGCTCCTCCCAGCCTGTTTACGTAAAATCGCGGTTATAGCATACGTTGTTACTTGTACAGTCTTGCCCTCTCAGCGTACGTGATGGATAGCCTCAAATTCCAGTGAACACGTAAAAAAGGATTTGTCATCTCACCACAGGCTCTGGCCCAGAAGCTACTCCCAGTGAGCTCCCTCGTGGTGGTCGTTTCTGATGCTTGGAGATAATGGGGAGGGAGGAGGAGGAGGGGAGGGAGAGAGAAACAGATGGAAAAATCCTTCACACATAAAATGGATCTTAGTCACTGAAGGAAGAGCCATTGAAAAGTGCTCGTTTGATACATCTACATAATGACATTGAGATAAAAATTGACTCCAGCCAGCCTTCTGAATTGTGTAACCGAAGTGTGCGGTGAGTTGACAAGAAGTCACGTACCCTGGTGTCCTCTCTCCGGATCTTACTGTTAGGTATACTTTGGCCTCTAGCAAAGTGGAGAATCGGCATATGATCTGGTCTGTAAGAGCACCTATACATTTTATGAGTTATGAGGAAGTCCCTAGAGCATGTCGCATGCTCCAGAAATGGTGAGGAGAGGAGCCCTGAATTGCCAAAACACAAAGCATTCAGGCTAGTGACAAATGGTGGTCCCTTCCGAAACACTTTCCATGGGATCTTGGGGCTGCGGACAGGCCCAAGAGAAGAGCTGCCTTTCTAGGAGCCAAACCCCTCCTGGAGGCAGGGCTGAGATGGATCTTGTGGACTGATCTGGAAGATCTGTAAGAGAGACCTTTTGGGCTCGTGTAGTCGTTCCGACTTCGTCACCCAGAGAAGGCTGGCAGGTGCCTGAGGTCCAGAAGAGGCCTGACTTCTTTCATTTCTTTAAGACTAGAAACCCCCTGTCTTATGAATTAAGGCCTCTGAGACCACCCTCCCTGTTGTGGAATAGCTGCTCGAGTGGGAGTTCAGTTTTTCTAAATAGAAAATGTGAAAGGCAGAAATGATGGAGAGGTAAATTCAGGACAACTTTGACCACCACTCAATATCCAAACTGTAAAGAACTAATTTATCTGTAGAAATATTTTTGTAGGGTCTGAAAATTTATTTCCAAAAAGGGTGAATTTAAAAAAAAAAAAAAAAAAAATCCACTCAAGTGTTCTTTCCAGCATTGCTAGACTTGTATCAGTTTGCTGTCTGAGGACAGAGAAGGGGAAAGAGCTGCTCAGCAACACTTTTCAGAACTGTTAGGTGTCCCACTAGTTGTAAAGTATAATAAAGGTCTATTTACATTATCAAAATAATGACTTGCATCACTTCCTTCTTGTCAGTGGGTTACATATCAACAGACATTTAAATAAATATGCGTTCATTACACAGCAATGGTATCAGAAAGTGCCATGGTTCAGGTGTCCCTTTGAGGTCTCAAAACCTACACATGACAACAGACTGCTTTCTAAACTTGTCATTCTTCATTTCTCCACCTCTCCCACCCACCCCAGGACATTTCAAGGATCACTTTCTCCTTATTAAGTCCCACCACCAATTTTTCTCCCACCCTGCAGAGTAACCTTTCCCAGGGCATGATCACGCAGACCCAAAGAGGCTGGTAGAAACTCAAACCTCGCCAATTTGTTTAAAGAAGCGTCTTCCTTGTGCTGCATTCCTGTTACCCAACCACACCCCTTCTGCCCTTCTGAGGATCTTACAAAACTGGGAACCTGCTTGACAAGTTCACTTCAGCATTTTATTACCCACAGGCAAAGACAGCTTCCTCCCTGTGCCTGCTACAGTTCAGCTCTTCCCACCTCTCCTGAGCTACGTGCTCCTCCTTCTTTCTGACTCCACCACACTTGCTTCTTACCACACACCAAGCAGAGACCATGATATTTTATGAACAGGTTTTGGATCAAGGTTCTCTATCTAGACAACCTGCTTCACTTTTGAAGTGCTCACAAATTACTCCCCACAGATCTCATGACCTGAGTTATGAGTCATTTTTTAACTTTTATGAAAACCAACATAAAAGTGCTTTTTCAAAAAAGCCTGATGGTACGGACTGTTCACACCAATGGGAAATGTAACGCTAGATTTCTTACTGGAGTTCACAGTGATGGCTATTTTAGATTTTAATTGTGTCTAATAAAACACGGATCAGAAGCTGCATTACTATTTTTTAACAAAATCGCCAGCCTTTCACTGGTGGGTTCAGCTGTGTTCACATATCAGAGTAACGTGGAATTAGACTGTACCAGACCCAACCTTCTTTCACTTACAGCAAAATAATTATGTTCAGTGCATGTAAGAGTGAAATCCTAAAATGAAAAGTGTACTGGGCAGAGCTGATAAAATGTGTAAGTGATATTACAAAGTTAAATATTCACTATGAAGCATATGCAGTGAATGATGAAACTCTTTTGCAGACGCAGCAAGTAAAAGCAGAGCAGCTACAGCCAACAGACAGCGGAGAGCTCGCTTGTTTCCTTGTAAGATTTGTGTCTTCTTCCTGCCAACTTCTCCAGGCTCGCTTGAACAATGCATACAGCACTTCCAAACAGTGAAAACAGAAAGACAGCTAATAAAAATTTGAACAACTGTAGCAAAAGATTTAAAAATACTCAGATTCATGAACCTGATTTTTTTTTTTGTCCTTTTGACATTAGGCCAGAGATGTAGCAGGTAGAGTATATACTGGGATGGAACCACGCGCCAGAGATCTTCTGGTGAAGAGTGAGCAGAGTCAGTAAGCTGAAGAGCTCTGCACAGTCTTTGATACTCCGTGTTTGAACAATGGGATCGTCTTTGAACCAAGTCCAGCTCTTCCTTTGACTTGACAGTCAGGCTCTCCATGGGATTTTGGCCCCACCCAAAAGATTGATTGTCTTATGTGCCTGTGATCTTTTACGCTAAGGACTGTAACTCTAGGGATCAAAGTGGGAATTGTAGATGTGAAAGATGACTTCCACTTCACTAGCTGAAATCCATGGAGCTCAGTCGTGCTGCTGAAGACAGAGCTAACCATGCTCCTTCGAGTGCCCCAGAACTGCAAACATTTACTCGCATGCTTAACTCTGCGGATGAATAGCCTCATTGAGCTCACGACGGCTGTTTATATGCATAAGTTACTCACGTAAGTCTTTGCAGGATTTAAGCCAAAATACAAAACTAATTTCTTGCCTTGGCTTCACTACAGTAAGTTCTTCATACAGGCATACTATATTTTCAGAGGCAAGAGTCAATTGGTTAAAGAAATCAACAGTTACTTAATGAGACTTAACAACAACTTGACAGATCAAAATGGAAAATGTTTTCATCTAAGTCTCTTCAAGGAAAGACCGTTTACCCCAGAAGTTCAGACTGTGAGATTTGAGCACACAGGCAAAGATTTTATTTAGTCACTGTTTCAAGACTGTGAATACTAAGCTTTTGCCATGTAGTCTTAGAGGTGAAGAAATTCAGCATCTGGTACAGATCTTGAGGGTGACTGGGGATACCATGGTATTGCACCAGAGAAAAC
Organism: Cariama cristata; assembly: GCF_000690535.1. Lineage (NCBI taxonomy): Eukaryota > Metazoa > Chordata > Aves > Cariamiformes > Cariamidae > Cariama > Cariama cristata. The sequence continues at coordinate 6,159 of NW_009622412.1, read as the reverse complement.
AGTATTTTCTAGCTCTAGTTGTTCACCCAACATTCAACAAACCTGTGTTTGCATTGAAATGGTCAGAAAAAGTCATGTCAGAGAGAACCTGGCTGTTACTGGATGTTACCAAGGCTGTTACTAACCACTTCACAGACTTTATAACTATCTTAAAGGGCTTAAAATATGCTGAGGGTTCCAGGAGGCCGGTCGGTGTGTTGCGCTGGCTTGCCCCAGCTACATCTTTGGTTTTTAGCCAACGCAGCATAACCTTCCGTGGAAGCTGTTTTAACTCCTCAGAGTAGAAGAGCATTTCAAGATCATGTGAAAGGTCCTTCTTTGGTGAAGGGCTGCAGTAATTGCACCTTGTTTGTGCTGCCGAGATGTTACTTCTCCCTCAAGCATTGAGAAAATTCTCAGAGTGGTACCTGCATGCAATTGTATATGCTTGCACATTTGCTCAGTTACATGAAGCCAGCATTGTCCAGAGTCCTTAAGTCCTCTTCCTTCCCCAAACTGCCCTTTTCAAGGTATTTTCATTTCTGGTCTGCTTTCACTGCCAAATCACACCTACAGCAGCAGCAGCAACAAGAAAACCCCTAGAGGTACGAGTTTGAGCATGGCCTCTTTAGCACTGCTTTTCATGCTTGGAGGTAAAAAGATACTCAGAAAGCAAGAAAAGGCTCTGAATCAAAGAAACAGCGTACCTTAGAACCTGCAGCTGAGTGAGGCTGCTTTTGCAGTTTGGCACAGAGGACGTGGCAGAAGCAGTCTGTTAAAAAGCTGTGTAACTCAGTGTACATTTTCAAACACAGCTGCAGCTGCACCAGGGGCAGTAGTGATTTCAGGGCAGGTATAGACACGTACTGATCTCACATTCGATGTCAAGTGCAGCTTTTAAGACTTTCAGACTGAATTAGTGGAACCCTGACAACGCTTAACACCTGACTTTGAGAAAAGCTCTGCCCTTTTTTCCATCCTGTACCTAGGGAGAACCCTATGATGTAGGAAATGTACTTCTATACAGCTTATTATAAAGTTTCAGCTTATGCCTTATCAATTTAGATAATTTTAAAGTGGTTTGCACTTAGATAGTAAATCTTCTTGTCTTTGAGCCTGTATACATCAATGTCATGTCATGTTTATCCACTTTGATTCACATTACCCTTCATTTCAGTCTGAGCCAACGAGGTTAATGCTCTCCAGTTCTGTATGTGTCAAAAGAGCTAATGGCTGTGATGAATTATGTATACAAAATTGCACATTGTTTGCATGTTGTTGACAGCAAAGATTATGATAAACCTTTGAGAAAGAGTGAGCCGGGGTGTGCGTACCCATATCTCAATGGTAACATCCCAGACAAGGCTCAGAGGTCAGAATGAGTTGTGTTTTGTAGTTCAGGTGGGAGTGGGGGTGAAGTGGCTTTCAGCTGGAGGATTTTTCTTTATCTAGGATTGAGAGCTTTTCACTGCAGGTCTATACCTATGTTCATCCTCAAAGAAAGGGAAGCAAACTGTTTCAGTAAGTGTTTTAAACCTTCACATGCACAGCTTTAAGCGATAATCTGCAAGTGGGTTTTACACAGGAACAATGACAGGTGAGGCGTCCCCTTGTAGAAGCTGAAATACTCTGATTCAGCTCCTCAAATTCTCCTCAACTTCTGCCCCCCCTTAACTGTAGGGAACGTCTAACTGCACCATTTTCTCCCACTGATTTACCTCTTTCACGTCTCATCTTTCTTCCATCAAATGCATGCATTTTTTGTCTTTTCTCCTCAATTCTTTTCTGCTTGCCCTCAGTTCCATCCTAACCTCGATCTTGCTGTTGTCTTTTGCTCTTCCCCTTAAAGCTACTCTTTTCCCTCACAGTAGACTCTTTAGTGTCTGTGTGGGTGTGTGCATGAGGGTGAATGCAATGCTTAAGCTTTTTGCCTCCCCAAACATTTAGTATTTGTTTTCATTTTCACTTCCATGTTCACTTCTGTGTTCATCTCCCGAAATTTCTTTTTAGACTATGTCCAATCTGGCCTCTCTCTCAAACCAGTTTCCAAAGACTTTTTGATTTCAGACACATTAATTGCAGGATACTTTTCCTCCTCACGCAGTCCTGAAAATTATTCTTCCTGTCACTCATGCTTTTTCTGACTTCTTTCCTATCTTTTTAACCCTTTCAGCATACTTCAGGAGAGTCCTCCCTCGAGCCTTCTAGCAGCATAGGCACTCTGAGCAGTCCCTAACAACCCTAATATCACACAGGCGTGCTTTTATAATTGAGATTTATCTCCTCCTGCACAAACAAAGGTGTTACACCATTTCTTTTTTTCTTTTTATAGACACCTAGCCATCAGCTGAAGCTCCATTTGGCTTAATCAGACCTCTTTTCCATTTTCCTTCTACTACCCATTTTTCTCATCGTTGTGCTTGCTGCCACCATCCCAGCCATCACTAATGCCTGTTCCCTTCCACCTGGACTTCTCTCCAGGTGCTCTGACTTAGGCTAGTCAGATCTTGCAGGTCTTTCCTTCGGAACATGTAAGACCTTATCTTCTCAGAGTTCTTGTCCGTCTCACATCTCATTTCAGCTTCACAAATAAAATATCTTGCTTATACCCATGAGAGAACAGCTGCCCTCCAGACTCTTGCCAAGTGAATAATTTATCCTCATTTTACCTCTTGCTGTGCTGTTTTCCATCACACTTAACAGAACTACTTGTTTTCAGCCTCAGTGTCCTCCACACCCTTACTTTTGCCCTTCATGCTGTTCTAAGACATCAACTTTTGCATGACTGACCTGTCATGCCAGCCTTCATCGTCCTCTCCAAGTTTTAAGGCCAACTTTATAATTTCTTCCATGCTGCCTCTCAAGTTTGCAAGTTTCCTTCAATCCTTCCAAAGCCATTTCACTGTGTGTATTCCTCCTCTAAGAATTTTTCTAGACTGAGATACAACACAATCTTATTTAGATTGCATGCGTCATTTTTATTTCCTATCACCGAGTGCTATTACAGGTTCCTTGGAGTCCTGTCCGTGACTCGGGGTTGGGGGGAACCCACATCCTTTTTGCTTTGTACAGCCTCTGGCACAACGGGTCCTGGTTAGAAGCCTGATGAGAGGCTTTAGTGCAGTCCAAGAACCCAAGGTGTAATCAACACCATCTGCAAGCACCTTGTACACTTTCTAGGTCCTATATGAGAAGGACAAGTCTAAATAATAGGTATGCAACTGAGGGACAAATATTTTTAGAGAGAGGATATACCAAGGAGTGATTGGCACAAAAGCTGCCTCAGCCTGAGGAAATCAGTAACTGACTTGTGCAGGGGTCTAGGGACATTTAAAGCAAGCCTGACCACCAACGCAGCAGTCAAACAGCTGTTTTCCTTGAAGCGATGGGCCCAGAAGCCCTTTCCTGGCCCAGGCAAGTTGCCTTCCCCAGGAGGAAGAGTCACACTTTCAGTTCAGAAGTGCCAAGTTTGGACTGAAGGTGTATTCCCCACTTATATACCAAATAATTCTCTTGTCGTCTCTAACAAATTTACTTAAATACAGTTCTCTCCCCTACTGCAAGACTGCTGGTTTCTAAACATCCAACATTCCTCCACTGTACTCCTCTGCTTGCACTTGACCTTCCTGCCTGCTACTGCATTACTGATTTACTCGTAAGGGCAGAGAAACTGCACTTTACTACAGCTAAATAAGAAAAACTGTTCCACCAGACGTACCTGATGTCATATGGGAGATGAGAAACAGCAGACTATCGCCTAACTGAAGTTACATCAGCCCACATTTACATCCCAGCCAAACGAGAAGTGTGCTCAAACCAAGAAGAGTTGCTTTGGGAAAGTATGCAGCTTTCCATCAACTGCCTTCCTACCTAGGATTCATATGCAATTTCTCATCCCACAAGCTCCTGCAAGGCTAAAGAAATTCATTTTCAGGTAACTTGATACCCCAGAAAAACATGAAGATAAGAAAAAAGAAGTCCCTTCATGATCACTTCAGGTATTTACACTTTGGACTTAAACTTTGTTTAGGAATAGGCTGTTTCTGCTCTCTCGAGTTCAGAGCTGCATGAGTGAGAAATGATGGTTGGGGAAAAAAAAAAAGAGTAAGATAAATATTGTTAGGATACAGAGTGTCAATTTTCTATTTAACTTGTGTCATAGTATTTCTCTGTTGACTCGATGTTATATTATGCACAAAATACACTATATTCTCATCATGACCTAAATGTCAGACCCCCAAAAGCCTTGAGTCATGCTCCCATACCAATTATAACCTATGAGGCCAGCGGAAGGAAGTATCCCATGCGGTATTGTTTGTTTACGGCAAAATCTGCAAAGTAAGATTTGAGTAGAAAAAAGCACTTGCACTTTTGAATTTGGTCCATTTTCATCCATCATATCAGGTATTACATCTGCCGAAATACGAGTTACTAACCTGGCCACAAACACAGTACCAAGGTGGCTAAGAGGAAGAGAACACACAAATGCAGATGCAAGATTTAGTCAAAATAAAATTTGGCACAACAAAATACCAAACATCTAAAACCAAGACAACCATTAGAAAAAAAAGGTACTGCTGTCATGGTAGTTGGAAGACAAGTGAATTAGAAGAAAATGCTGAGTCAAGGGAGAAGGTGGGAGGAAGAAAGCTGGGAGCATCCATGGAGGAAGCAGCACCAGGGCAGGGGCAGCCCCGGGTGGAGCTGAGCGCGGACCGAAAGCAGCAGCACGTACCGAGTCTCTGACTGCCCATGCTACCAACCTCTCGCACACGGTGAGAGGGCTACTTTGCTTCATGAGCTCCTGCTAACAGGGTCAGTCCATCAGGTTAGCATTCCATCAGGCACTCTCTACTTAAGAGGTATGACTTACGAATTCAGTCTATTGACCTGCAAATATTCCCATTACGGGAGAGGGTGAAGAAAATATTTTCAGTTAAATATATCAACATAAATACATAGTTACTCAACTGGTTAGACAAATTCAGCCTAACTGCAACAAAATCCAGTTATAACTGTGCATTTGTTATTGCCTAAACAACACTGGTTTGCCTCTAGATAATATTCACCATGGAAATACTCTGTGTTAAAACTTGAGTTCATCAATTTCAAGTGACTTGCTATATTACAACGTATTCATAACAACTTCCTGTGATTTATTCAAACAATTTTTTTAAGGTTAAAACTGATCTTTAGTACCCCTTGTGTTCCCTCCTGAACATACCTCATAAGCAACGGTCCTTGCTTTCTGTCCTTCCCACTCAGAAGCATCATCCAGCTACCCTGCCAAGATCTCAGAGAAACCCTTCTTCTTTTTCCACCCTTTCTACTGCTTCTGCTGCCTTTGCGACACGTGAGCCCTCTCACTCCAGTGCTCTGAAGGCCAGTCAGTCAGTTACTAAACTCAAATTACATTTTCAAAGTCCTTCATTCTTTTATTACTCTGTTGTAAGCACAAATCAGCACAGACAAAAAAATAACAAAAAAGTCTTTATGTCTGGGTCATTATACCTTAGGATATCCTTGCCAACGTTTGCAAGCTTTTCTTAACCCAGCAGAACTGCCAAATCAGACCGGGAGAAACACGGTCTTGTTTGCAGTGTGGTCCAAGGCTTATCACCTGCGTAACGCTGACAATCCATTCCCTCCTTCCAGCCAGGGACTCTAAGGCTTAGCTCTCATTTCTTCTATGATCTAGCAGTAGAAAGAACACTTTCAGGCTGCAAACAACAATAACAAGAACCCAATTTTTATATTGTTTTTTCCCCCTTGATGCCACTCATGATCTTCACTTTTTACCAGGTTATTCTCTTGCTTCAACAATCATAATTGTTCCAGCTGATTGTCATTGGAACATCTTAACCATCTTACATTAAGCACGTACCTTAATCAGGAGTTGAATAAATTATGAATGGCTACAGCTGGACTGAGGTGGTCTGCCTGGGACCAGGCCAAAGAAGCTCAGAAGTGTCCAGGCTAAATGGAGTTTCCCTAATCTCAACTCTGCCTCACAATCATCTTCTCAACCATCCTTCTTACCACCTCTCCTTACAACCATCTTCTCAATCCTCTGGTAGACTGAAGAGCAGATGCTCTAAGATACAGTTACTGCCCAGCTCTTCCTCGGCAGCCCAAAGCCTCTGCTCAACTTCAGAATCATACAATCATTATGGTTGGAAG
>NW_009622411.1:0-3027 GCF_000690535.1 Cariama cristata | reverse complement strand
TCAGCAGGCATGGTGGTGTCAGGTATATGGTTGGACTTGATGATCTTTGAGGTGTCTTCCAACCATAATGATTCTATGATTCTATGACACGTCTCATGCTACACTGGAGACTTTGAAAATAAGATGTGGAGGTTTTCCCCAATCAATTTCAAAGTAGTAACAGGGAGAGACAATGACTTTTTGGAAATGAATTTTCTAAAGTTGTAATATGGATGGGATGTTGATGAGTCAAATGTATGCCTTTACTATTATGTATTGCCAGTACAGGATTGCCTTTTAGTGGCATTCATAGGCAGCCCTCACGATACGCAGTTATGTCAGGCTTATTAAGAGCAGAAGCTCTGGAGAAGTGGTCAGGGAGGGCAGGAAAGAGTCATGTGGAAGTGCTGGCATGTTCTGCGGGAAAAAGGCAGCAGAAATCAGGCTTGTGGACAGTAGTTGTTGTGCATATTTTTATAAAATCCCAAATTTGAAACAGCTGTTTTGTGTGAATACACCAGTGCGAGCTTTCTTTTCATTGATCTAGTTTATTGATATGTGTCAAAAAGCAGCAGAGTTAAGATGACCAAATAGATTTCTTGCCTGATTTGGTTTATCTATCCCAGTTAACCAACCATAAGAAAGATAAAAAGTGGTCCTTTGTCTAAAAGTACTTAGGTTTAGGATACAGAAATCCTTATTAAAAATTTTGGAACAGTTGAATTTCTGGGAATAGAAAATAAGCTATTATTGTTGCAATTAAACATATACTGCCTGAAGCTATTAAACTTGGGATCTAATGCATGATCGTTAACAGCAGTGAACTGGAATAACTTTGGTCAGTGTGGACTATTGGCTATAGAATGCATGTAGGTGTGGTAGACATTTACATGTCTCACCAACTTTCCCTGGCTTTCAAACTCATTTTTCTCCTAAAACAAAAAATGCCCAATGTATTGCTAATCCTGATGGTCGATATTTTAACTTCTGGCAAATATCAGTATCAACAAAATATTTTTAAAGATATTCTGAGTAAATATATGATAATAAATTAATAGTAGACACTACATTTTTAGCATTCATTATGATAACTATGGTACTTGCTACAGAAATTTATAAATGTTTTTCTTGTAGTGTCAAGTATCACAGATGTCAAACTTAATAAACAGCCTATTTATCTGGATATGCACATAAGTAAACATTTTCTAGAATTTTAATCTGTTTATTTGCAACAGCATATGTTCATTGTGAATGTTTTACATGTAACCATTAAAAAGCTGTGAAATATTACATGTAATACTTTCAGAATTGGTAGAACCAGGAAAACAAACTGTATTTTCTTCTTAGTTTTTCTCTCATGGTATGTATATAATCAGGAGAAAATATATTCTATAGAATATGCAAATAGCATTAATTACTTGCTATTTATAGAAGGTTGATGCATTAAAAGCTTCAGGTATCATGGTTATGAAGACTATCATGATCCATCATAAAAGGACAACATAACATATTCCTTAAAACTGTTTAATATGAATTTAATATAGCATAAATGGAACTTTCATTCTGTATTTTCTCCCAACAATTTAATGTGCTTCATCAGCATAGCAATCTTGCGTGGAAGATGATTTGCTGACAAATAAGAGAAGGTATGGCTGGGTTGGGTCTGGTTTGTGAAGAAATACATATGCCCCCTGGAAAAGTTGGTCTTGCTTTCTCCTTCTGGTTTGAGACACATACCTAGCCTATGAGTTCAAAACATTATTGCTACCTTTAGTTTGTGAACTTCTGTTAGCATTCATCCATGTAGCTGATGTGTCTGTGCTGGATGAACACATGTGGGATTCTGGTTGAAGTAAGTCAGATACTTGATGGCATCTCTCCTATCACATGGCAATACAGGGCCTCCCTCTAAATATATGGAAGATTTCTGTACTCCTTCTCATTTGATCATCTTTATGTATAACTCTTCTCCTTTGCCTGTGTGTATGTACTGTGAAATATTTTATTATATTTTTGGCAGTTATTATTCATGAAGCAACCCTATCTCATGGTACTACAAAGAACAGTCCTACTCACTGAATGAGGCAACTAGTCGATAATGCGTTATTGTCTGATACGCACTGTCAGGTTGTAATTACTTTGAACCTTCCAAATTGCATTGTAGAAACAACTGCTTTCCGTTGACTGCTTTCTGAGGTGTTCTTTGAGTATTATCTGATTATCTTACAAGCACTAATAGATTTTTCTTCCTAATCTGCCAGAACGATTGGGAAGTATAATTTATTTCCATTTTATAGATGGATAACCAAAGGTTAAAGTGAATTAATTGCCTGTGGCCATGTCACAGAATATCTCTGAAAATCAGTAGACAATTCTAGATCTGCTGAATCTCAGTCCCCTAGTCATCTCCTTTTCCAGGACAGCTCTGAGAAATTACTGTAGTGTCTATAGTTCAGGGAGTTTTCAATGTTACAGAAAAGTCACTTTTCTATTTTGTGGGAAATATAAAAAAGAGACACTTTCACTTTTAAAAAATATTCAGAAAATTCTCACAAAAACAACTTTAGACCCTAGTGTGACTGGCTTAGAACATGCCAAAAAAATTCAATAGTTTGTCTACAAATTGCCAGGTCCTTGAGTTCAAATAGTGACATCTGAGAAATCTGGCCTAAATATATTTGCACATTGTGTCCAGTCTCCTACATTCAACAGTGCTATGAGGTGGATCTGCCTCTGTGTTCTTCTAATGACCTCACCAAAGAAAATGAAAAGGCATAGAAACTCAAAGACAGGTTTTATTAGATCGTACATTAAATTAATTAGCTTTTGTTATAGAGATGACATAAAGTAAAATTCAATGTGAGTAAATGAGAACAGAAATCAAAGAGGTTATAAATAATGTCTCTTCTGCCCATTGTGTCCTTGCAGGGCAAGTACTTGATTTCTGACTAGGTTTCAAACAACTTGGTCACTTTCTGTCATTTTCCAAGTTCTCCTCTGTGGTTCTGGGCAGCTTCAAAGAATCACTATGGTTGGAAGAGACCTCAA
>NW_009622410.1:0-31940 GCF_000690535.1 Cariama cristata | reverse complement strand
AGTACTGCCTTCAGCTCTGGGGTCCCAAGCACAAGAAGGACGTGGATCTGTTGGAGTGAGTCAAGAGGAGGGCCACAAAGACAATCAGAGGGCTGGGGCACCTCTCCTCTGAGGACAGGCTGAGAGAGTTGGGGTTGCTCACTCTAGAGAAGCGAAGGCTCCAGGGAGGCTTTATAGCAGCCTTACAGTACCTAAAGGGGACCTACAAGAAAGCTGGGGAGGGACTTTACACAAGGGCATGGAGTGATAGAACAAGGGGCAGTGGTAACTGGAAGAGAGAAGATTTACATCTTCGGGGCACCTCTCCTCTGAGGACAGGCTGAGAGAGTTGGGGTTGCTCACTCTAGAGAAGCGAAGGCTCCAGGGAGGCTTTATAGCAGCCTTACAGTACCTAAAGGGGACCTACAAGAAAGCTGGGGAGGGACTTTACACAAGGGCATGGAGTGATAGAACAAGGGGCAGTGGTAACTGGAAGAGAGAAGATTTACATCTTCCTTCACTATGAGGGTGGTGAGGCACCGGAACAGGTTGCCCAGAGAAGCTGTGGATGCCCCATCCCTGGAAATGTTCAAGGCCAGGTTGGATGGGGCTTTGAGTAACCTGGTCTAGCAGAAAGCGTTCCTGCCCATGGCAGGAGCATTAGAACTAGATGATCTTTAAGGTCTCTTCCAACCAAACCATTCTATGATTCTATGAACTTACATGCAAAGTGCTAGTATACCGTTTATGTGGGTAATTAATGTCTAGACGGCATACTGACAGTGCTGTTAGGTACACTTTGATATTTGGATGTACTCCATCCAGGTTCAATGTTGTATTGTACTTAGATGCTTGCAAAAATATTATTTAAAACTTGATGAAGTGCAAGAATAAAACAGTAAGTCTCAGAATCTTATGTAATGCAGTATAGATCATTCACAAATTAATATTAAAATAGCACCAACAGCTAGAATTACCGACAGTAGTTTAATCAGTAGTTAGATCGATGATCAGAGTAGCCAGAACTTAAACACATAATTCTTTAAGGATTCTATGGGACCATGTGTTTTTATCAGACCCATGAAATCAGTAAGACCTTAATTATGTGCCTCAAAACTTCATAATCAGATCCCTGTATCCAGAAAAAAACAATGTCTGAGGGCTAACTAGTTATGACTTGGTAGTGACTGCTAATCAGTTAATGCTGTAACTGCTATCGGCAGATACTTGCCAATGGTAACGGTAGTGAAAAAAAGTGTAGACTGTAGTTTTACTTTTAGCGAAGCTCTTGTAACTCAGTCAGTGTATAAAGATATCTTACGTCACAGTAAATTGAAAAGCACAGTTAAAAGCACTTTCGCCAAGTGAAAGGAGAAGCCTTTAGTTCATCAGAATGTCTGGATGGAAAAAAGCTACCCTGGCTTTTCTAGGAAACATTGACTTCATCTGGCTGACTTTGAGAGCTAAATATAGGTACACCACAGAAAACAGAACTATGCTAATATGTTTTTTGGGTTTGTTTTTCTTTTTCACAAACAAAACATACACAATCTGGTTCAAAGAAAGAATTGTTGTGAAAAAACCTTAAAAAAACCAAGGAAGTTCTGTATGCTCCTCAAAGGAATGTGTTTCCAAGCAGTAGCTTATACAGAGTCTAAGACAACAACGCAATTCAATGGGCCAGTTTCATGATGAAATTATAACACATCTTATCCTTTGTGGGTTAGAAGTGCCAGTTTCCAGACAGGATGCAGTTTGACCCATACTTAAGAAAACAAACCCTTGTTCTCCCTTCTATCAAGCTTTTGGACCACTCACTTTCAAGGGCAGTAATGACTGGACAAAGCAGAACATAAGGTTTCAACCAGCTGGCTAGAAAAGCAATCTGGAGAGGAATGTATCGACTCCCTCCTCTATCTGATGGGGCCATATGCTGAAGATATTCCAGCCCTCTAGCCTACAGATGACACAAATAATATTGCATAATAGTTGGCAACTGTGAAAATGATGTTACATATTTATTTAGGAGAAGACAAACTTTCATTCCTGTTCTAAAACAGGACAAACTAATGTACAATTTCATCATGAGGTTTTACACAGAAGAGACTGTGCCTTCATAGTCCAATGCTTGTGATATTAAATTTGCTGAATACCAGAAAGGTTAAGATATGCATTGCTCTGGACACAGCACTGGGAATAAAAGGGCTACAGCCCTATTAACCATTTCACTAAATTTGCACTGACATAAGACATCTTTATATACTGACTGAATTACAAAGAGTCTCACTGCAAGTAAAACTACAGTCTACTTTTTTTTTTTCCATTGCGATTACCATGCATTTTGCATCCATTTGAGACACTAGCTACCAGTTTGACCTTGGAGTCTTGTAGCTGTTACACTATTTCACCTAACACCACCAATTTTTGCTTCTGCTACTAAGAGCTAAATCAGGAATGGAAATGTAATAAAACTTCCCCAAAGATAAGAATCCTAAATCCACTTGGTGTTTCTAACTGGTTAGCTGTTCAGTACATATGTGTGTATACACCCAAGTTAGCAGAAAATGCAGATGTTTGCAGCCATTCAGGGGAATTTTATATTCCACCCATAAGGACTAAAAGTCTATACATGTTTAAGAAGAATATAGGGGTCAGCATGCAATCTTCTAGCTTGACCTGACCAGTCAAGCTATGTAATACATCCTCGAGCTAGAGATTCCTCAGCAGCACTTTTGTAACTCTTTGCAGCATGCATATGAAATTTTATGCAAATTAATCGCAGGTAGGGCCTTCCAGAAAGTCACCTCTTTGGTGATTATCAATTGCCCATTCTGCTTCTATCACCCAAATACAAGAAATCTGTGTTATTTTACACGTGTTTTACATTTAGAAACCTTATTTTTTTAGTCTAACTTGAAAAAACATCTTTAACTGCAAGGCTTAGTTGTTCTTGGCAGCTGACCATAAATTATCAGAACAAGGCAATCGATAAATATACATGTTAAAACTCAATGACTGTAGCCATCAAAACAGTCATTGGAATATTTATACTCTGTGAAACAAGGGAATTATAGAAGCTGTCACTCTTCTTGACAGAAAAAGACACCATACATGCTGTTTAACTTCAAATATAGTTAAAGAGAAATGGTACACAAAATGACACAGCTCCACACAGTTTAAGCAGTGAGCCAAGGGTGAGGAAGACCTTATAATTACTCTATGCTGCTTTTCAACAAATTTCACATATGTATATGTTGTTTTTCTGCAGCATTTTCAATTATTCTTTTTCTCTGAACTAAAAAATTATTCTTGCCATTAACCCCACTTATAATTGTCATATGAATCAACTGGGCCTTTTAAATTCAGTAATCTTTAAATAGCTTCAGTGAAGCCCCACACAGCACATATCAACTCCAATCACTTTTTGAGATTTCAAACAGAAGAGGGAGTAAAGGCTGAAGAGATTGACTGAGATGATGTGATCAAGGAGGACATTTAAAGAATGGAACGCTTTTTAATTAAAGTACTTGCTTTGACAATGCTTTGGGAACATTATGAACCATACCATGAAAAATATGTAAGAGGGTTCAAATTAAGTAGGCCAGCTTGTTAAACATCAAATTGCTATATGTTTTAGTTTTGCAAGAAATGGGAAATTTGCCTACTAGTTTTCCACGCATTTTCCTTTATATAAAAAATTCCTTCTCATGGTAACTGGCAGAAACTCACAGTATTATGTATCAAAAAAAAGGTTGCTTAATAAGTACTGTAGTCATTGTGACCCTATCATCATAACACTAGATCTTATTTTATACTATGATACAATTACATTTATTATTATACTTATTGCAATATTTTTCAACTCTGTTGCTTTCAAAATATTATGCCTCCTTTGAGTTGTATATCTACCCTGCCACTCAAAATTTCTTTTGTTATACGTGTGCAGCAGTATAGCAGTACGTACGCTGGAGCAGCAAACGACTGTAGGCAGGCAGAAGAACTGAGCAGCCCGAGGAGGTCCAGCAGGCTCCAACGGGAAGGACTAGCTCCGGCAGCCCCAGCAATGGCCCACCTGTGCACTGTTGCTTCCCCTACTCCTTTCTGTTGGAACAGGAATTCCTGGAATAATTCAAGTACGTGGGAAAGGTCCCACTGACCAAGGATTCACTGCTTACCCAGAGTTCATTATGATTTCCTGTCTAAATAGGAAATGACATTCAACACTGCTGTTCCTAAATAAATAAATACCATTTCTTCCTAAGTTATATATTTTTCTTCCACAAACAGTACTGTTTTGAATTGAAAGCTGAAGTGACGAAAGTTAGCAGACTGTCTCCCTGATTAATTTGCTTCATTTTTAAGTTTCAGTGACTCATGTCCAACCTCAATTTGCATGGTTTCAGCTTATATCTTGAGGATCTTTGCTATCTTAACAGACTGCCAACTACTACATATTTTCTTCCCATTAAGGTACATCTAGACTAACCAGGTTCTCTCTTCACTGTCTTTTGCAATAAAGCTCTTAAACTTTCTGAACCTCTCTTGTCACACTTTTCTGAACTTCCTTGAATCTTTCAACATTCTCTTTGAAATATGCATGCCACAGCTGGACAAATTTACCAAGACTGCATCCAGAGCATGCTATGTTTACTCACTGTTCTCCTCAGAAGAAATTCAAGAATCATATTTGCCTTTCTAGCAATAACTTATATTCAAGTGATTACTGAACATGGCCAATTAGTGGTTCAGAGTTGCTGTTTTGGGGTATGCATTCTTCTAACTGTAATTTCCATGCTTCATTTCTCGATATCCGACAGTGTTAAAACAGAAAACCCTTAGTATTGGCTGATAAGAATAGCTATTACCACCCAAGAAATGAGAAGAGAGGAAAGACTGAAGTTGATCCAGATAACATACTTGTTAATTAATTTATTCTTTGAGATTTGCCATTCCAATTTCCAATATTTGGTATTTGAGAAGCCATGCGAACCTTTCTGAGAGGGTGAAGTGTACACTAATTAATGACAGTGAACTTAATCTCCAAGAATACATCTGAGCCCCAGTATTGAGATAATCACAGTGTTGTGCAATAAGACAGAGTTTGTCTGAAACCATATTTTTATATTCTGAAATTTTGTATTCTGCAGTCTGTTCATCTGAAACAATTTTCAGAGTTATTCCAGAATCAGTCTGGTTCAGAGATTAGAGTACTGGAACAAAAAGAAAATGTGTGGGACTCTGTTCTGATGAGAAAGAATGGGGAAAGCGATACTAAGGGTTTACAGATGTGAAATGTGCTGATAAATCTAAATTAATTTAGACAAAATTGATGCACTTATTTGTGTGGTTGTTTTTAAACTGGTTAAAGAATGGTCAAAATTGATTTAGTTTAATCAGGTTAAGCTAAAACTGTTTTAGCCACTTTTAAACTGCTTCAATGTCCACACAAAGCAGTTGAATCTACTCAGCTAAATGGAATTATAAAATGACTTTGTTAAGCAGGAACAATTCCTGTCGCACAAAAGTGACAGATAAGTGACACAGTTAAAAAGAGAGAGTAGTGAAGATGAGGTAATAATAAATGGGCATTATAGGATAAATGAATGAACCACAAAGAGAGTAAAAGAGTGAAGAGCTGAATACAAATGAAGATAGAATAGGTAGATAAAATTGAAAAGAAGGCTGAAGACACAGTGAGGAAAGAGCAGTGGTTTGGCTTTAAACCTCCTACAGAACAAACAAGAACAGAAGTAACAAAGACAAAATAAGGATTTTATAAATCATGATTCTAAAACCAACCATTTATGTCTTAATCTGGCAAAGCTGCTATTGATTTTTGCCTCAGTAGAGGCTGAGCCTCTAATTTGGCTCTAAGAGTGGAAATTTGTTCATTCTTGCCATGTACCATCTCGATGAACTATTGTAAGAAAACATGCTTATTATGATCTTTCGCTAAGATGCCAGGTGGTAGCACTTAAAACCTCTTGCTATGGGAGTAGAAAGGGGATTTATTTTCATTATTCATGAGAGTAATTTTTAAGGGATAACTAGTAACATGAATGTAGTTGTGAATCAAGTGACATCAAGTGTTCTTACTTCTGGGGTTACAAAATGAAATGAGGTGAGGTAGTTACTTAAATTTTTGACAATTGCTTATGAAATGCAGGTATTCCGTGGCAACAAAAGTAACAAGAACCAAATTCATTAGCCCCATGATTTTTTTTTATGTTTGTTTGTATACACACACATTGGTGCCATACAGGCAAAACTGATATCTAATATTGTGCACACAAGATTAAGTGCTGCTTTGCATTGTAAGCTTCACTTTAAAACCTCATCTGACAATTCAGACCTATTGATCCTCCTGATTATTTGCTGTTCAATGTCATTTTCTGGCATGGACATTTTTTCTCCCCTGAAATTCTGGGGAGGGGGGGGGGGGAAGGAAAAGCAAAAAACTCAAACCAATCAACCCAAAACCCCCCACATCACCATGAAAATAATTTGGTAGTGGTAGCATGAAATTTCCAGAATTAAACGTTAAAATTAGATAGGTAAGTCTGATTAGACTGAAGTGGCCCACAGCTTTTCAGAAGTCCTGAAAAGGAAAATTTCCTCTTGAGACATTGGTAGTCTTTCTCATTCAAACAGATAAAGCTAGACTGAGTAACAACAAGTCTGAAAACAGTGTTTCAAAAATACAACCACAAGCCATTTACTATCTCTTCATTTTATCTCCAGAAGCTGTCTAGCCTAGAAATTGAAAAATGCTACATACAATATTCCATCTTGCCTTGTCAAGAAATGTTTTAAGGAATTTATTTTCTTTAGATCTTGAAGACATTGTGAGAGTAGAAGGATTATATGGGTGTATATTTTATAACAAAGCAAATAATTTTTAGGTCAACATTTGTAACTACAAGGCATTTTTTTCAAACATCTGGACTTGGGATAACTTAACTAAAGAACTAGATTAAACTGTATGTCAGTTAAGCTATAAACACAGAGAAAAAAGATGTAATGAAGAAAAAGAGTCAGTGATGCTATGACTGTGCACCCCTAAGCTATCTCTGACCTGATCTGGTATGCACACACAAAACAGTATTACACGAAGAAGGCTGCTCTGATGCTGGGCTCATGCTCAGACAGCATGAGGTATATCTTTATGCATGTAATGGAAAATCCAAAGCATAGATTACTTGCAGATGATCAAAGGTACAAGAATAACATCACTATTTTATCTGCACTTAATAGTATGAATTCAAAGCATGCAAAGAAAGTTATGGCAGAAAAATAATTTTATTCCACACATGGGGAGTGGACTTAAGAGCTCAAGAAGAAAGTACTCTGGAGGCAGTGCTCCCTTCTAAATAAAACTTGTCTAAAACTCAACAGATCTGACTCTGTTCCCAGCTCCACCCATGACTTCCTGAATGGCCTCTGAAAAGTCATTTTAGCTATGAATAAAACAGAGATAATGAAATCCTCCTCTCTTGCAAGTGCTCTGAGCTTGGGAATTTGCTGAAAAGTACTACCACGAAGGGTTATTGTCTGTAGTGGCTAGAAACTAACAGGCAAGTGACTCCCTCAGCCTCCCTCATCTTCCCTCTCTGCCACTGGTGTCACAACCCTTATAATTGGACTCAGGCATCAACATCGTCACAGGATCAGATCACCCAGGACGTTAATTTGGTGTCTACGCTCTATCCCCAAAAACAGCTTAAGCAACACAGAGAGATTCTACCAGTCAAACTTTATTCTCTCTTAAGCAGAGATGAAATAGCAGTTCGTATGTCCTTCTTCCTTTTCTCTTCAAGCAGTGAAGAAATTAAGGCACTGTGATGTTTTTTTAATAGGTTTTTGCCCTCTGAAGCCACACCAAAACGTAAGAGATTGTAATTTCAACTAGTAAAACAAAGCATTTCCTAACAAAAACCATTCCTAAAAACAAAGGTCTGAAACAGGAATTTTAAGGATCTGTCTACTTTGTCTGCACATGTCTTTGGTAGCTAACATAGAGCTCAGATAAATTTTTGCCTTTTTTTTTTTATTTAAACTACCACCACCTTTTTTTTTTTTTCCCCTCTCATGAGAAGGGAAATCACCATAAACGCAAACATTAAGGAGATCATATGTCTAACAAAGGAGAAAATTTCAATATCTTTCTCCATGCATTTTGTCTGGGTGATGGATTAAGTTACATTGCAAGACTCAGCTTCAAACATTAACTCACATAATTAGCCAGACATAATTAGACAGTCAAGTGAGAGAGTATTAGTTGTTATTCACTGAGTTTTTTCATCTTATGACCTGTACAGATTTCCATAAGGTAAAGGTCAAAATGGACTACAGCATTTTTATTTGACTAGCATTTATGAATTCATGTATCATTATATAAATATTACCTTTGATTGAGATCTCATTAAAGGTCTCTGTCTCATATCAAAATGTCAATAACGCTCCTAAGAAGGGAAATGTCATTTAACTAAAGCTGTGCTTATTAATCTAGTAACTTCAAAAATGATCACTGAAAATTACTTTTTTCTCATTAGACCCCCATTGTTTAGTTTTTTTCCTTCAAAAATGCTGAACTTTCTTCAGAGATATTTTGCAATGAAAGCAAAAAAAAGTCAGTATTTGAACTGATAGTTATCTTCCTGACCCGAAGAACTATCAAAGAATGCTCCTGCCACTGTGTTTCTTTTTGGCTTAATACAGCATTTTCCCTAGATATTGGCAGAGCCTTTCCTTCTCTCAGTTTCATAACATAGTCAGTGTAAAGGTACCATAGCAAAACTCTCACTGAAATCAAGAGATGCAAGTGGAAACCCAGAGTCCAAACGCAAATTGTTTTTACTATTATCCAACTTCTACCCAGGCATCAATGCTTATGGCTGGGTATATTCACTTCCCTGAAGATTCTTCAGCCACTGCTGTTTGGGAAGTAGGGATGCTTCCTTCCCTGTAACCCTAGTAGAAGTGAATGTGGTTGGATATTTCAGGTAGGTGACCAATCAGTCAGATGTGTAAGGTCACAGATAACCTTTTCAAACAGGTAAACATGCCAATGAAGATCTGAGATCATGCCCTTGACATGGAGTTTAAGATGGAAGAACGACAAAAGGAATTCTATTAGTCACCAGTGATGGGATTTAACAGATGCAAGACAGCAGACCTTTTTCCTGCTACTCTCTATGGAAAATAAAATGCTGCAGCAATATACACAAGCCCTGTAGAGGTCAGAATTGACTTCCCAGGCTGTGTGTTTTACTGATTCTTTTTTTTTCCTTTGGTCAAGATTGGCAAGAATGGATCTACCTAATCTATTGTATCTTGCTATTCCTAAGTAATAGTTGTATAAAAGTTCACAGAATCCCAAATTCCATCTGCTTCTCCAGATAACACCAAGACTTCTGCTATTTAATTCCTTTAGCATTCCGGTTTATCTGGTTTGTTCGAAAGCCAAGGATACACCTAAGAAAGAAGTAATGCTGTAAGATGCAATACATAAGGATTAATTATTTTTTAAACGGGACAAATCTGGCAAAGAATTTTTAGGGTAACAGTTCTAGACAGCAACTGTAAACAGCTAATACCATGATCAGCTCTGAAGTGACTGGTGCCAATTCTGATGCTTCTCACTTATCATGAGTTATAAAGTATAACACCCTGAGTTACAGAGTACATGGAAAAGGAAAACATGAAAAGCCAGAGCAGAAAAGTAAGGAGAGTATATGTGAACGCCCTAGATAATCCAGCAGCTGAGGAGTTCTTCCTTCATCACTGTAGGATGGTACCACAGCTGGCCATGGAAAGGGTGCCTGGTCTACATTACACAGTTAAGGAGGAGTGTGTATGTGGCTTGATGGTGCTAAACTACGGTGTAGGTGCAAGTAGGTGCATACTCTGCCATAGTGCACTGTGTCATGTGTGTCAATGTGCTTGCATGGTTCTTGATGGGAGCATCCTCTATGGTGAGACTGCCTGGTAGGATGCACTGGAAAGCACTGACTAAAATGTGTGGTCCTGTGACTTTTACTCTGGTGTGCCACATCAGCCCATTCAGCCTTGGTGACACTACCAGTAGTGACATAAAATGACAGCATAAAGGTAACAATTTTGACCCATTCGTTGGCATGGTATAAGCCTAAGTACTCTTGGGATTGTCACAGAAACAAAGAATATGCTATGTTTTACCCTCAGAACTCCAGTTTAAATGAAGAAACTATAAAATCACAAATACTGAATACAGAGTTCCTTGGCTATGTGTCTGTAGAGGCTCTTTAGTACAAATTGTTCCAGTAAGGACATGGAATAACTTCTGTTCAGTAATTTGTCTCTAGTTCCACCTGGTTTGGATGGTAACATAAGACTAAGCGTTTCTTGGCTAAATCCACCCACTTTCAGTTTAGTTAAATCATGTTCCTTTTGGGACTTTGCCATAGAAATGTAGAAAACATGCAGATCTGGAGATACAAAGAATATTTTTGTACCGCTGGAATCTCAATTAAGCTATCAACTCTCTAGATATGTAAATAATGCTAAATGTCAGACAACTCTAGGTCTCTGAGATTTTTAGGTATTTTCCCCGTAATACTTCCCTCCTCTATAACACACACCATAAAATCAAAAGTGCACATAATTTAAATGGCCAATACACCATTGTTATTTTTATATATTTTGCGACGTGAACTCTTCTCAGATATATACAAATCTCTCAGAACTAAAACCTTCGTGCTAAATAATGTTTGCTAGATTTTTTTAAAGAAGAATCTCTCTGCTAGCTGGGCTCAAGATTGAGCGCAGATACATATTGTACATATGATTGTGTGGTGGATGACAAATCAAAAATTCCCTGGGCCTATATAACATCCAAGTCACACAGCCGATTGCTCTTTTAAATCTGCAGAGGTGGCCACTTTAAATCTCAGAATTCTGTTCATGTATTTCTCCTCTTAATCACTATGTCTGTGGTCAGAATGCCTTTCTTACTCTTTTTTTATCTTTCTCCCTCATAGCATCAAAAATACAACAGCTATGACTACATAACACATGCTAAAATAGCATCATACCATATTCGTCACGCATCCAAAGGATCAATACCTCAGATGAATTTTTCTAGTTTTAACAGCAATTTTGAATGTACTCAACAGGTGGACTGTTCTTCTAAACTGAATCAAACAGAATTAGAAGGTAGAAGAAAAACTTTCCACCAGCTATCACACTGCTCATTTTCTAACCAATAAGTAATTCTAAGCAGTTAATTAATTTAAGAATTTGTTTCTTAAATGTATATAATTAAATAGCTATAAACTTAATTTTATATGATGCACATTAAACGGATCTCCCTCTTTGTTACCTGTAATAGATTGTTTTTTATACTGTGTTCTCAGAAATAACTGTACTTCCTGTCCTCAATGGACACTTGAGTCAGCATGATCATGATTTCTTTGGTCACTTTCATACACAGACAGGCAGTCTGAAAAGACTCAGTAGGGCTCTGGTAGAGCTGTGAAACTAAAGTTCTGAGACAGGATCTTCAATGGCATGGGAAAAAGGTAAATGATGTTGTCAGGGAGAAGTTGGTAAAGCAACTCATTTACATAAACTTACTTATACATATCAGGATTAACTCTCACATGAAAACAGAATGATTACAATTTAAATCTGAGCTATTTTTAACACAGTTTTACATGTGTACACAGAGACACATGTTTTGTAGCTTAGCCAGGTTAAGGTATCAGTGTAAACACAGCCCACTTCATGTGGATACTGCATCTGGAAAAGCAGTTTACCTCCATCGCTAGCCTGATATGTCTTCAAAATCTCTGCCCTTTTTCTTCCAAGTCATTTTCTCAGTCCTCTAAGCTTTTTCCTATTTTAAGCTCAGCACGAGTCTTATGACCAACCTTAAAGCTCATTCTTCTTACCCTTGACTTCAATATAAAGTATTGTCGGCTTCTACCTTTCCTCAATACATTCCTGTCATCACTAACAAGCAGAATCACAAAATCAAGATGAGGACTAAAATTTCAATTTCATTCGAATACAGATGCGTCTCAGTCCATGTGCAAAAAAACCACATCATATTTTCCTGATATTCTTGACATTTCTTTTAAGAACTAAGAACAACAGCATTAACAAGATGAACATAATTCACAATCGTATTATGATAATATGAATGAAATACTATAATGAACTCTTAATCATTACTTAGTATACTACAAATTTCACATGGAGAAAATAATAACTTACATATATAATGAATAATATTGTACTAGGACTAATATAGTTGTAAGTTAATTAAACACTGTGTAGCTGATTTAGTTACATTTAGCTAAGGAGCTGTTCCAAGCTCACTGCAGATTAATTATGTCTTTCCACACATACTCTCATTTACAACTGTCACTTGTGACAGTAGTTGTTGGCTAGGTTGCTTTGCAGACCGTTCCTTTATGAAAACAAACGCAACCCCCTAAAAGAAACAACAAAACAAACAAAACCCACTGCAAAATTCCTGAATGTACAAGACTCAAAGTCTCTAGTAGCTAAAGTAAGCAAAGACGAAACACTAGAGAACTGCATGTTTCATTTTACTGCACTTCTGCCCACAAAATATTCTTTATAGTATCTGCTTAGTAAAGTTATAATGGTTTATTGTGCTTTATTTAATATAACTAGCCTTCTCAATCATGAAATCTAACATGCATCTTCTCAATTCTAGAAATTGTTCTATTTTCCAAATCCCTTATAAATTAAAGAGAAGGATTTAGGTAACTGCAAAAGACTCTCCCAGTCTTGAAGTTTTTACTGACCATAGGAAAAAAGTCACTTTCTAGCCTTTGATTTCACACCGGAAGAATAATTTTACACGGCAGGAATGGGTAATAAGTGATAGCAAGTGCACAAGCTACTCACAGATCTAAAACAAGGGAGTCTTTCTTTGTTCAAGGTATTCAGCATTGTTCTAACCTCATCGTGAAAAGTTAAATGCAAGAGACTCTCAAATATCTAAAATGCCAAAAGAAAATAATCTATGTGGGAAAATAGGAGGGGAAGAAGGTAAGTCAAACATGCTATACTCCTATATGACTTTTTCAGGTTTATTGTAAAACTATTGGAGCAGTACTCAATTTTAAAGCAAATCTCTTAATCATCCCCACTTCCTCTGACTCTGTTTGAAGTGAAAACTGGTTCATCTCACCCAGATACCTTTGGAAGGAAAGACATTTAGTGTGACTAGTGTGCTTCTCCCATGATATGGGGACACACAGGCCAAATCAATGGCCAGTCTTTTAGGTCACTTCAGGACAAGCATGTGCCAGGAGAGTTCATTGCAGGGGAAGAGACTATATCCAGTTTGAATTAAGAGTCCCAAACTGCATGTTTTGTAGACAGAAGGGACTCAGCGTCAATTGCTACACTCCTACTGAGCCAAATTACTTGCTAATTTAAATATAGCCCACAGAACTGTATTTCCACTGAACCTGACAAAAGCCTACAGTGAATTCAGCACAGATCCCAGTATTCTTGCTGCGCTGTAAAGGAAATTACATGCACAATTCTCAATCAATATATATGATATACATACATATTTTCAGGAAGTTCCAGCACAGACTGGCATACATTCACATTTTAGCATTACAATTAAAATAAATGAATAACCAAACAAACAGTAGGAATAATCTAAATTCTTTGGATTTCTTTTACTTATATAAAACACAAGAAACAGTACCTCAGGAAACTATCATTTTTTGTAGTAGTAAGATTCATTAAGTAGTAGACTAAGATATGAATCTTCAGTTCTCTGCATGAATGTACTTTACATATTGCATGCAGTACAGCGCAGCTCTCTTGCTAGAGTACCCTGACACACCTTATGAGTGGTAGATGGTTATGATGGCAAGAGGGATTTACAAGGTAAATGGTGGTAGAAGGAAACAAATCCACGGTGGTAGAAGGAAACTAGCTAGTAGGAAACACCAACAGCACTGTTGCAATATAGATATTGCCAGCTTTAAGGCTAAGTACTTCTAGTTATGTAATTCACATTCTCCACATCCAGGGAAATACCATCACACGCCAGCGAGGGGAAACCTTCAGAGAGGTTCCTATTGCTCCTTATCTATGAATTATTCTACAGGTCCAGCTTTCCATGGCACGTAGTATATGTTTGTGGCTTTCTCCTATACAAAAAAAATAACCACCTGGAACTAAAAACCCTGCATCATGCTGATTTGCCGTAGATTACATCCACAATTTCTACAGAAGAATTTCAATAGCAACAAAAGCTGAAAAGAGTAAAGATGGTTCAAATATGCAAACACTAAAACCCTGTAAGAACAACTAATTTGTAAAAGATTAGCAATGTTTGGAGATTAAACAAGATAACTATAGATTGAACTACCAATGACTTCTGAATAAGATAGTATTTCAAATCTGGGATTCAAGCTTTTCTGAACACTCTCCTCCTGAAGGACAGCAGAATTCTCTCCACAGATACAGCAACCACTTCTACAGCTTTGGCTACAAGACTGAGGCTATGATATACTCCATATTAATGAGAGTCTTTAAAAATTATATTTACACTCACACATAGATGAATTGTTCATTCTCTTAACCTTTTTCGCAGAAAAAAAAAAGTGATTTGGATTACAGAGCAATAATACTGTTTATTATGAAATGTTCTTTCCCTCACTGGCACAGAAATAATGCCATACATTACAGCATTCCGTTAGCACATTCAAACTGATGATCAGAATTCACAAAATCACTTAAGCATATGATTATATTCATATTACTTCAGCAAATCAATCAACATGGGTTTTAGTTACGTATACCCACAAATCTCACTCAAATAATTAACTAGCTTACAGCAAATGCTTAGAATTCAACATGTGCATTTGTCCAGTCATGTTCATGAAACTGCAGAAAATGGTTAAAAAAAATTAACCAAGTATTTAACTGCTTTGCTAGATCAGGAAAGTTTAAACACATGCTCAAACGACACACTGAATTACTGTTAAGATGTGCACGTGCTTAAATTCTGCATGGAATCAGGGCCTAAATAGCAAATGTCCTTAGGAAATTTTCCGGGGTTTTTGGGGGCGGGGCGGGAATCCTTCTAACCACCATGAACAGCAAAATGCTATGAGGGTCTGAAATTTCAGAATACGTGGCTACCGCAAAACTAAAACTCATTCCATTTTGTGAATTATATATACTATAATAAACTCCTTTTTTGTAGAAAGCAATATACCCTAAAATAACATAGATGAAATAAAAGATGATGGGATCACACTGTCAGTCAGAGGAACAACCCTACTTAGACTCTGGTATTCATGACTAAAAATTCTGATAGCCAAAGTTTCTATTGGTGCTAATAAAATACTATTTCATGAGAAACGCCAAAAATATGGTTTCTATGCAAGATCTTTCTTACATTTTTGGTTTTTTTTTCAGTTTTGGACAAAAAAAAAGGAATTAAGGAGATGTAATGGAAGTGGAGGTTGATAACTTAGAGTATAGTGATGGGGTAGCAGACCCGTAACAAGTTCAAATTTATGATTATGAGAATTAAGTAGTCATATTTCTCCCCACTGGCAGAATAAGAGCCTCTTAGTGACTGGTTAAGGCTGAAGGATATTAAATCATGACCATGCAAATATCTATTTGATAGTGCATTTGGATAGTAACATACTAGGTGTCATAAAAGTACACTTGTCTTTGTCATAGACCTTTACTACTTTGTGATAATAATTTTGCAGAGAACACATCCTGATTGTAGTATTACTTACTAGTATTAAAGAAGTTTCTCCTCTACCTGATAGCTGATTTTTTCTTTATTAAATCAGCATATAATACTGACTTGTTTCTCAAAGAACTTGGAGAACATTTCCAGGCACATTCAGATATCTTTATTGCCTTAACTAAATACATTTGCAAAAAATATTTTTGTTGTAGATCATCCAAGTGAGAATATCACCATATTGCTATGAAATCAATTATCACATGTTGTAAGGGCTGAATGAAATGCTGAGGTGTTCTAATTGCATAAGTTCTGTTTTGGCATTAAAATTTTGTATCTATTGATGTTAGAAAAGAAGTCATTCATAGCAGTGGAAGTTTCTGAATTGCCATGTACAAGTTAATCAAATGGACAAAAACAACAGATGGAACAGGAATCTGGATATCACAGTTCTCTTCCAGGTTACTGTCTTAATTATTGTCCTAGAGCATTCCACTCCTTTTTTCCCTCCAATATGTTCTTGTGTATATGTTTGCACATGTATTCCAAGTTTCAGCTGAAGGGATGTTGGAAGATTCTTATTTAAATCCTGTCTCAGTAAGTAGGCAGATAAGACATTTTCTATATCTTAAATGTCTTGTGCAAATGAAAGTCTGAGTAAGAGAAGCTATAGCTTTAAGCTTCCTAAGGAGCTTGATTCTGTTGACAATGACTCTTCGGGGTATGTATGCAGAATGGCACCAATAGCAAAGATCCCAAGTAGGCTCAAATGTAAAGCATGCACTCAGCTGATCAGCCTAGACAAGGGAGAAGCAATTCTAGATCTACAAAGAATGTAAGCCTCTAAGGGACTCTGTTGTTACTATAAGAGACAGCACAGCTTGCAGTCCTTCTGGCCAGACTATCAGGCAACTCACCTAAGTGTGAATAGAGATAATATATTATGTTCTTTAGATATATAACGGCTACATAACTTGGTTAAAAAAAAGAGTTAGTTTAAAATTTGAATGGAATCTGGCTGAAGAGGAACAAAACTGAGATGAAAATCAGAAAGTTACTTAATCAGTCATTCATAGAGAACATTTCTAGTTAAACCCAAGGATATACAATGGTTGCTAGTATAATCTTTAAAGCTGCTATCTGTGAATACTGATTATTACTATAGCATTTAGTTTACTCTTACACATTGAATACTGCACTGACACCAATAAGAACTGCTTTCATTTTAGAATGGTATCTATGTTCTAATACTAAGAAGGTTGCACTGTGTCACACTTGAGCTAGTATAATTTGCCTTAAAATCTATCTTGGTAACATTCCTTTCTATACAAACTTGTACTAAAAGACAATGCAGATGTTTGAAAGTTCAGTTTATTATGCTCCAACACTCTAATTACAGAGCTGCAAGAGGCTTAATAGCATATGCTCTGTAATACCCTATGCAGTCACAAAAATTCAAATGATAGTTAAACAGTGTTGTTAATAGTTTATCTCCTATTAATATCAGATATATTTATGATTTATTTAAAAGATAAAAAAAATGAAAGAAAACAAAGGAAGAAAATGTTTATGCTAAAAGATTCTCAGTACTGATTCATGTTGACCTAATTTTGGCTTCATAAAGGTTAAACTCTAATTCAGTGGCAGAACAGTAAATTCAAATTATGCTTGTTTCTGGAAAACCTACTTTAGGACTCCCATCTTAACAGTAATGCAAATCTATTCATTATTTCTTTCAGCATTATTACCCACAAAATGGAAACAATACAAACTGCTATGACTAACTATAAAGGAAGTCAATGGGAGACAGATGAATTGTTTGGTTTAAACATTTTTTGCCTTTTGAGGTCAGTCACCTGCATAGAAATATTTCTTTCTTTTTCTGTATTTTCAAGTTGTTTGTATAATAAGTGTAAAAAATCAGGGTCTAGCAAATTTGGCTGCTGCAGAACAATGCTTGGTACTCAGCTGACTACCTCTATGCCTTTGGTTTGGTCTACAGCTATTCACTCCATTCAAGGATGACCCTCTGAAGTACTCACCTATCTCTAAAAAGGATTGTTTATTGTGAGATATCAAATAGCAATGAGATTTCTTTTTTAAAGTACTCCATTATAGTTTTTGCCCAATTTCTCTGGAGTTTTTGTTTGGTTTTCGTTTGGGTTTTTTTTTTAATCTTCAATGTATGTGTGGCGGTTACAGCACTGCTAGTACTCCCAGACTTAGAAAATCTAGGACATTTTGGTCAATTTTCCAGGAATTGTTATTGACTAATCCAAGTGGAAGTGACTTACAAGAAAGATTTAACAAAGAGTATCAGTGAATTTCGTATCTTTTATAATCATATCAGTGAAGAGACTTCATCTAGCTCATATTATTTCTAAGCTTTTGATCAACTAATTGAAACCCTAAACCTCCACTGTGATTTTGCCTACACAACACTGCCTCCATCCTGCATTCAGCATGTCTACAGCTTGTTCCTAGAACTCTTGTGGTTCTCCTGCCCCTCCTAAGCATTAGGTAGACAGAAACACTGAGACTTTTCTCCTGAACATCCACCTTGAACAGAAAGCACAGCAAGCCTAAGTAGCAGAGATTTTTTTTGCTCTTTCCCATTTTTCCTATCCCTAAGTATACAAGATGGCTTCTTCCCCCTTCCACATGCTCTCTTCAACCAAGCATTTAGTGAAAGTCGAGGTTTCTAATGTTTAATCACAGTGGAACACTTAATGAGGCATTCTTTGAGAAAGCTTTTATCAAAATACCCATTTGGTCTCACCTTGAGAGAATCATTTGAGAAACACTAAAAATAAGCATCGTAACTTATCTACATATTTAACATTAATAACTTCCCTATAAAAGATGTATAGCCTTGACAGTCACTCCATTTTAATTCATTACTATCTAACTAAAATTGCTTGACAACTAAGCTACTTTTCCCTAAGCTTAAAAGGAATGTTTCTTCCCATCTTAGCATTATATAAAATTTTTGACCATGCTGCTATGTGGTTTGATGACGGTGAAGATGCAAGTCCTCCTCAAGGTAAAAAAGACTGTTTTGATGTTGTTTTCTTGTTTCTTGGTTTTATGTGAGATATTTCCTCATTGTCTGTTGGTCCTTCATCTTCCATATCCTACTGCTCAGGTCTCAGCAAATGAGTATTTCACCATCTTCCATGTATATCTGTTTTGTCTGTACTCGAACTGGGTACCTTTATTGTGAATTTCATGGAATATATGCTCATCCATTTTATAATTAACATTGTGTATTTATGTTTTGTTGTGACTGTATGACTGGTGAAAATGGTTTGATCCTGGCAAGATCTGAGATTAGACTTGTGAGCAACTGTTTGCAAAAATAGAGTTTAGTTTTGGGGATATCTATATCCAGTATTTTCCTCTCATTTTTGCCACTTTGAGTAATGCTGGCATACAGTATCATAAGTATATGGGGTTTCAGTTTGAGGATTTTTTTTGGTTGGTTGTTTTGCTTTGTTTTTAAGTTCCAGATGTGCAAGGGTACTACCACAAACTTATCTGAAGTAACTGTCCACATATACATGTCGATCCACCGTTAATGGTAAGCAGCTGAGTGCTTGAAGAAAGTAGCATAAGTTATGTTGTTTTATCCATGGAGAAACCTCAGCAAGTTGGCTAAATGATGTGACATGACTGAAATTCCATTATTGCAGCAACTGCAGAAATGCACTGCAAGCCCACTGCCTAGAATACAGTCTGTGGTAACACACCAATACTAACATTACTGAACTCTGTTTTTGATGATCACTGTGGTAATATCAACCTAGTGCATGAATGTATGAATATTAAAGCAGGTTGTGTAGACTATTCGGAAAACAACTTTTTATTTTCTCCAAAATATGTCAGTACTTGCCACTGTCTGACAGTTGGTCTGGTGTTTCCTGCCTCTATCATGCCTGCTTATCTGTCCTCTATTATCAGCTATGTTTGTCTAGCTCACCAAATCCGTGACTTTCCAAGGCAAGCTACCGTTTTCAGATAGCCTATACTCTTGAGGAGGTTTTTTTGTTCTGTTTTGCTTTGGGGGGAGTGTGTTTTTTGCTTTTTAAAGCAAGTATGACTTAACTACTTTAATACACATTTTTTCTTGGATATTTAGCTTGTTTCAGTGACTCCAGTATCATTGGGAAGCAGATGGAACTTCTCTCCTGGTATCTTGCCATCCTGACAGAATGATAGATGTGAGCTCTTGAAAAATCTTTATCTTATTCTACATTGCTCTTAGATGTTTTCTAGTGACACACAGCTTGATTTACACTTTTTATGGTTCTTCTGTGCATTGTACTCTCATCAGGTTGAGCATTGCACATACTCATTCAGCTACTACATCTCACTTTGTTCCTTACTTTTTTCCCTGTACTTATAAACAGTATAGTACATATACTTATGTACGTATCAGAGCTCTGAGACTGCTGTAGAAAAAAATGCCTTTTTTGGCTTGAACGTACTAATCAAACTTTTCAGATACACACACTACTGTCAAACACTCCTTTTCAACTTAATATATTATTTTCTTTCCAACAGGTAAACTGCCTTCTGATTGCTGCCTATGATAAGGCAACTAGATTTGTACATGAGGAGAGCGCAGTCAGAGGCAGATCTTACTCCTTCTAAAATGCGATTTTACAATTTTAGAAGCTTTTCTCAATGAAACATATCATTCATGAATAATAACACTAAAGTTTCTAACTGAAAACTGAGTCGTCTGGTTGTCCATGGAGCCTGCTGTATAGAGTAGAACCTGCTACTTTCATGCACTATTCTACAAGTCATTTACATTGTCCTTAATAGTCTTTTGATCTTGCCACTGTATAATTTCAGTTCAACTTTTTTTCTTGAATGCAATTCTGTTTTCTTCCCTTGAAAAATGCTGAAGGATTCTTTGAAGCCTAGCACATTCACAGATGTCCCAGTATCTACTTGGTATTCAATCTCCTGTTTCAGTGCTGTGTCTTTACATGTGGTGGTACTCTACATTTTAGAAACCATTGAAATTGCACTGGATTAATACATAGTTGTAAAATCTCATCCCTCCTGCCTCTCATTTCTTGCTTGCTTCCTCTGTATAACACACTTATTTCCTTTCTTCATCTGTGAGCTTTAGAATCAATATTCCCTTTTGACAAAGTCACTGAATGTCGCCCGTGCCGCACATTTTCTGTTACCATGCTATTTTTTCCTGTAACCAAAGGTTTTCCCTTGCATTTTCTCTTCTATTTATTCTCTCCTAATTTTGCACTAGTTTTGGTCCATATACTTTGCATTTATATACACTAATTTCTGTTATTTCTGTTGCATCTAGTTGTTCTCTGCACTTGCTTTGAACAACAGAGGCTAAAATCCAAACTTTACAAGCCAAACAAACTCAACAACAATTTCTTTTTACTTAAATATCTTAACCTCAGGGAGTCCTGATTAACTGTTTTTTCAGCATTTAGGACTACACAGTACAGGAAGCCAAGGAACGTTTTTAAGGAATAGACTGTCTCTGCATATTGCTAATAGGTACTATATAAAAATTACAGAATAACAATTAATACGTAAAAATTTCATCAACCACTTAAAGTTGAGGCAGAACCTTGTTAATGCTGAAGCACAGCGATCAAAAAACTAAGCATACATGCTTAATTTCCTTAGATTTACAATGTTGTATGTTGTATTTCCCATTAAAACACTATCCTGTAGCATTCTGAAATACAAGATAGCAGAATAAGATACCCTGTAAAAGTGGATTTTGATTTTTGTTAAAAAATAACACAGATTCATGTAATGTACGTGGAACAAGTTGATTTCAGAACAGCTAGCTCTAGCTATTGGAGGGCATATTCCCAAGTTAATTAGAGTTTATTTGTATCTGAGTTAAAAATCTTATTTATGAACTAATCAATCTGTGAAATTTGTATCTCATCACGGTCCCCCTTCTGCTTGTGTTTGAAAGCACATCCAAAGCAAAAGGCTGAAGAGTCAGACTGGACATGACTAATTCCCTTTATATATGCAGTGCAGATAGCAGATATGAAGGGAAACCACAGAGAAGCACAAGCCAGAGATGCAGTTCCCAGGACACTAAGAGCTTCTTAAACCCCTTTTCCTAATAATACATTCAAACTGTGAATAGTCTCATAAGACAGAACCAAGAAGATACTTGTGGCGGGTTTTTTTTTATATTACTTTATTTTATTATTTGAAACTGCCCTGAAGAAATAAAGAACGGCACTGTTCTTTTAAACAGTTCTGATTATGTGATTACTAATGGAAAAGGTTACTTAGAATTCTTATTAAGTGATTAGTTTTCCTTTATATTTTTATAGCACCTTCATAATGACAATGTAAATTTAGTGCTATGGCTGCTCATAAACTACTAGGAACACCACAAATACCTTCTTTATGGATGGAAAGGTAGAAGGTCCTGAAAAATAATTCTGGTTTGAATGTGTAGAAGTAAATTTATGTAAATTGCTGTCAGTCATCTACGTATTCATTTCACTAGGAAAACAACATTATAAATGATCTGTAGCCAACAATTCTTCACTTGAAGACATGCAATGAAAATATTTATTCAAAACAGAAAAAGAAAATCACTTAAGGATAAGCATAAGTCTTACCACGCCAATAGAAAAGTAGTTATTGATGATGTTGTAAGGCACTGGGTCTCCTTTCTCATCTTTATCATTGGGTATTACTTCAAATTTCCACCTGTCCAACAAAATCTCTGAGCTGTTCTCAATATCTTTTAAGATCTTCATCAAATTCTCACCTTCATAGCCTAGCAAAACATGAAAATGGTTATTTAATCAAGCATAATACAGTTTCATTCCATTTTCTCTCTCTTTCTGGTTGGATGGGGCTCTGAGCAACCTGATCTAGTCGAAGACGCTCCTGCTCATTGCAGGGGGGGCTGGACTACATGACCTTTAAAGGTTCCTTCCAACCCAAACTATGATTCTATGACTGGAAAAATGAAAACTATGGATATAAGATCTCAAAAGCAGGACAGTGTTTGAAGTATTGACAATTTTCCAGCACCTGTCATTAAAAGGAGTACAAATACAAAGCTGATTTCTGCACTCAGCTAAATTAATGTAATCTTAGTTTAATTCTACAGATTTCACTGGGCATCAGATTTATACTGGATACAGTAATATGATCTTCAAAACTTGCCGATGTCTTGAATTTTCTAAACGATAGCAGTTATCCAAAAAGGTAAGGTTATACAAACTGTTCTTGCTATGAAATTAATCTTAATATTTAAATTCCTTTGGTTTAAAAATTTATGGAAAAAAGACATACAGCAGGTTTTCCTGATTAAAGTGTGACAAGAGATTGAAAGGTTAAAAGCTACTATTCTTGATTGTTTCAATGTGGTTTAGCACAACAAATCCAAAATTTGAAATCCATAACTGATGACTTATCAGCAGAACTAATGTTTTTCCATCTTTCAACAACTTTATGAATCTCATCCTGCTCCGTAGAGAGATCTTACTTTCACTTGCCAAGAAGTACTAACATGTCTTTAGGTAATTCACTAGCAGGTCACTACACTGCATACTAAACTCACTAGAAAACTTCTTTACACCCTCCTGAGTATACACAACATACAGTATGCATGTGTGCACACATAAAAAGTGTGAGGATTTTTACTAAGTGACATTATCAACTCTGAAAACTATTCAGACCAAATGACTTTGTAATAGATAACTAAGATTTGTGGATTCATTCCTTTTTCAAATAAGAAATAAATTTTCATATTCAAGCAATATTTACTTCCTAGGTCATTAACAGTTTTAGCAAGCAAAGCCATTCAAAGAACTGCATAACAGCAGCATGCACAATTCCATTTGCCTGCATCCCTGAGATCACTCACCAGCAATTTAGTTTCTGGAAGCCCTGTCTCCTCTCCCATCTATGGAAGTTCCAGAAAATCTGTGTTACGGCACTGTCTACCACAAAGCAACTGGGCAAAGAATGATGAAAGCCAGAATATTTTCATACCATCTTTTTCTACTTTAGTCTAGATAGAATCTCTCAAAACAGAAGGTAAATAAATAGAAGTGAATGGAAGGACAGGTCCTGACTAATGTAATCACATGGTCTTGTATCTGACTCTGCTTAGAACAGGAGATTGGACTAGCAACTTCCTGTGACTCCTTCCAACCTCAATTGTTCTATGACTCTACTCTGTGAACTGTTCAAACTGTTCAGAAAGTGAAGAAAGGCTGATTTGATTAGGTTTTGTGTTGTGGTTTTCCACCCTGATCCACCCCCCCCCTCCCCTCCAAGATTATGTGAATAAACAATTGCCAGTCATAACAGAGAAAATACAGGAGGTCTTCAAATGATTTGACAGAACGTTATGGTTAACAAAGAAGTTCTATAGCATGGAAACTACTGGGAATTTGCTAAAGACTGTCTGGTAACAAGGCATACATTTGGAAAGGGAAATTGCTATGATGAGACAGAAGTAGTAAGAGATACCTACAAATGCTGAGAAGTTCCAAATAAACAGCCAAGTTCCAAATACACAACATATTGACTGAAACAACCGAGACTTGAAACAGAACAGGCTGTGAGCCCATACACTGACATGCTTTCACAAGAGACCGTCTTGCCTAAGACTTTCTTTTTTGTATCTCCTTCAAGTTACCCTGTAATGCAAATCCTGAACAGAAATAAGTTATTGGAAGAGCTGAGAGTAAGGTTCCACACATCCTCGAAAGCATGCAAACGGTATTAAAGGTTTGACTTTACATATATTCTCCTTTCAGCATTCTTTGCCTTCTCATGTCCTGATAAATAGCACCATAGTCTAGAATCCTCTGTAGAAGGAGAGACGGGGAGTGGATCAAAGGAACTAGTCTGAGGTTGAGACACATTTTTCATTTAATATTTATGAATATTAAAAAAAGATTAAACCACTCCAAACCCATTATTAGCTGTTTTCAGTAACCCTTTCAGAACAGCCCCAATTAAAATCCATTTAAGAATACTCCCTTTATAAGGTATTGATCAAAGAAATAATTGCAATACAGATGGTAAAAAGCCAACCAAACAGCTATGTACTACTCTCATTGCACCTTGGAGCCTTTCCAGTGTCAGCAGAAGCTACAAACAAGGTATGAAGAGTGATTACAACCTTTAATATCTATAAAATCATTCCTGTATCATTTACAGCTAATTCAAAAAAGAGGAAAGGTGGTA
The DNA here is from genome assembly GCF_000690535.1 of Cariama cristata. NCBI lineage: Eukaryota > Metazoa > Chordata > Aves > Cariamiformes > Cariamidae > Cariama > Cariama cristata. The sequence continues at coordinate 6,976 of NW_009622410.1, read as the reverse complement.
ACGGTTCTTTACATACATCATAAAAAAGAAATCCAAATGTTCAAAGTAGACTTTGACATAAAAGTTATTTTCCTTTTAATTACATAATGCACTGTATTTTAATTTGTGTTTACCTCCTCCCCATCTCAGACACCTTGCTAAATCATTGCCAGTCCCAAGAGGCAGGATAGCAACTGGAGGATGCTTAATCAAGTTCGCTTTCTCTGTGAATAAAGAAGGAAAAAACATAACTAAGGAACAAAAAAAATCTAATTGTACGGTACTGATACAGCAACTGTGTTAGGTTTCCTTCCAGTGAAAGACAGTGATACATGTTTTGTACATGAGATTATGCTGCCTGCTCAGCAACAAGTCACTCCATTACGCAGCCTCTTCTCTAGTCAATATTCATTCTTTAATCCTATTTTACTTGATCGTTATCACAAGGACTTTTGTAATCCATAGATGTGATAAACATTCATGCAACGACACGCAAGATCTTTCCAAGACTGAACATGTTGTGCTCTCTGTTGCTGTCAGCTCTGGCATTCCCAGCTACGAATGCAAAAGAGCAATAGTTAAGGGCATGAATAATGGGATGAATCTTGTGGGTTTTTTTATCTGGGTGACCAAATTTGTGTTTAACTGCGAGTTCACTTGGATTCGTGTCTACACATGAGCACTATTACCAAGAGCTCCCTGGAATCAACACCAGGGGTTTGCCAATCATGAATTAAACCTCCTATTCAAAATGAGCACTGACCTATCTTATCAAGTCCCTAAGTCAATATTTTGTTTTTAATAAGTACTGTTTTGAAATGCATGATCTTACAGTGTCTTTTGACTCTTTACCAGTACTTTTCTAGCATTGCAAGCCAAAGGATCTCTGTTCAAAATCCAATGGGAAAACCCTTGTCAAGAAACATAGCCTTTCTGAAAGCTGGAACTGGAGCAGCTGTCCCCCAGGTGTAGTATTTCAAATATATAATTTGTCAAATTCCCCATTTAATTGGAATAAGTAGCATGTCTATTAAAAGTTATACTTGAATAGTTAAACAATCAGCTATTTTGTTCATAGAATTATGCACAATTATCAGCAATTCTCAGTAGGAGTTTATATATCCAATGGATGTGTCAGGGACATCTTGTTATTTATCAATTTCCCTCATCAAGTTTATGAAGATTTAACATTCACAATACTAGTGTACTGCAAATCTTTAAGAGAATTTAATTTTTAATAGAACAAAAAAAAATGTTTAGAAGTCTCAAACTGAGGAGAAAAAAGTGTTTGGGTTTTTTTTAATTCTATTTTTGTGTGTTTCCCTGCCCCTCCCCCCCCGCCTCCCCCTTTCTTCTTCCTTTGCTCTCAGTTAAGATTCTTTGTATGTCAGATCAGGGAAGAAAAGATCAAACTAGAAAATGTTTGTTTCTTGAAACAGTGATTTCTTAAACTTTATAAGCCAAAGGGCTTTTTTTCGCTAAAAGGCAGCATTGAAAAATCTATTTCCTGCACCTATGAAAAAAGTGGATCCTGGATCCCATAAACAATTTCTTAGTTCTGTATCACAAAAATTGCCGCAGAAGACAGTGGTTTTACTATGACAAAATGCAGTCTTTTTTTCAAATAATGCCACTGAAAGAAAAAGTAACTGCATGATATTTTAGACCTCATGATAAAAGTGATGACACAATTAACAGCTGCAAAACTTCACCCATTCCAAGTTTAGGCAATACACCTGATATTTATGTACATTGATTTATGACTTTGAAAGCTATTTGAGTTACAATCAATACCTTGCATTTGCAAAACGATTTTTTTTTTTCCAAACCAAGATTAGAAATATGCCTTTGCTATCACCTGTTCCTTCATGACATCATTTTTACTTTTCACTGAACTTTAAAAGGTTTTCCGGTCCCCACCTCCCACAAAGCACACACTTTTAAACACTCTTCATCTAAACTTTCAGTGGGGTCTTTTGACATCTCTTCATCCCCTTCCTAATTTCCATTGTCACACATTCACATTTTTTCTTCTCTGCAGCCCCTCTAACACCAAATAAATGATCACGTGGTGTGAAAGATGTTCTCCCTAATAAGCCTTGAGAAGTTTAAATCTGTAAAACCTTGACTTCTGGGCCTTCCTAATGATTTGTACAGAGGACTTTACGGCCAACTGACTTAAAGAACTCCAAAACTGAAATGGGTGTTAGCCCATTATCTCCACTACATGATAATGGAGCATAAACAAAAATTCAGTAACTGAAAAAGCAAATGAGTTAAGGTAAATGGTCTTAAAATAAACAACTTTGTTTTGATTCCATTTGGGGAATAGACTTTGAACCGAAATTGAAAACAGGTTGATTCAAAGTTCTTGCTTTCTAGAAATCCAGAGAACTACAAACACTGGACTTGTCTAGGGATTTTGAATATTCTTTGCAATTTGAATATGCTTAAAAATAATCACGTCCAAAACTAATATATTTCAAAAATTTAAATGCACAAGATCTTGTCTGAAATAGCTGTATCCATACTTTGGTACACAGGGAAGAACAGTAAAATGAAAAACATGAGTCAAGCAAAAATATGTAAATGCTATTGATTACCTATGCAATCCAAAATCCAGCCTACTGTTCCATCTCCACCACATGCTAGTACTCTGAACTCAGGAACATCTCGGAAAAAATTTAACCTAAAAACAGTAAAGGAAGATATCTATTTAATTATCATAAATGCATTGTGCATTATGCAAACATTTTATGGCAAAAGACATTTCATTTAATAGTAAATGGCAAGTGAACACTTGAAATAGATGAACACTTGAAATGCTCATGCATTCATTTTTTAGACAAATACAATCCAACATTGTATATCTGAAAAATGTAATATGAAATTGTTAATTCAAGGGTTATTATGGTACACTAATACTAAAAATAGTTTGGACCTGATGGTTAATCCAAATCTTTGTCTCATTTCAAATCTTGTTTGAAACTATTGTCAGAAAACATCATCTGTTTACCTAGTTGTAAATGGATATGTAGTCTCTCAAGACAGAAAAGTCTAAGGTGGCTAAACACATTAGCCACAACATTTCATGAGGTGATGGTTACAAAGGCATATGAAAACAGTATATTTCTGATAGTTTTCTGACAGGTTGATAAAAACAACTTTGCAGCATGGTTTAATAAAAAAATGAGTAAGCACAAGACTGAATCTAATCTAAAGCACCTATTTCATCATCCTACGAACCATATTTTAAAAGGGAAATATCTTTGGTAATATTTGCCTGGCTATTTCTGCTTCCATATCCATTGAGTGCTGGACAGTACCACCACCTGATTATCCACTTCATTCAATACCAAAGTTCCACGATGTTGAAAAGTGAAAATATATTAAAATAATTCTAAGTTGCAGTATTTTAAATATAAAATTAACTTTTCAGGATAGCTTTTGACTGAAATTAATCCTTATACATAAATTGTGACTAGACAAAAACCTTCCAGTACATTTGCTGAATTACTCTCTCTATATGTGTGTGTGTGTGTGTATGTACATTCACAGACATTCTATTCATTAGTCACAGACAACTTAACACATATTCTATATGCTAGTGACCAGATCTGCTTTCCAGTTTCCAATCTCCTAACAAATGCACAATTAGTACATTGTACCCAAATTCTTAAATACAAATAAATATACATAATAACTTGCAAGTGTTTAATTCAAGCTGTTTTCCATATGAAACTTAAATGCCGCACAGAGAATGGTGTTCCTGTCCCTAGAAAGTTTTACAAAATCATTTAGGCCTCTTGATAAAATCAAGAATGCATGAAAAACTACAGAGTAGAAGAAAGAGCATGAGAGAAGGAAATTAAAAGCACAATGGTTAAACAATGTTATTGAAGATGTAGAAGATGACAGAACAACTTCTTGTTCTACTAGTTTTAGACCAGATTTTCAAGGTCAGTAAAGCTACACAGAATTAAGCCCATCACATTGTTGTCCCACTCCCTCCAATTTTCTCTCATCAGAAGAGCTCTTAGACAACTTCAAGTATCAAGTACCATGTCTGAAGGATGCTTACTCGTTCTGTATTAAACCCAGCTTTGCCCTTCTCACCTCCTACGTTCTACTTCACACATCCGCAGGACAAGTGCTATAGGATTTCTTCTGATCCAAATCGTCCTGTGCCAGATCTGACTGGGTACACCTGGGGAACACATCTCCTAAGAAGCCTATGTGTTGAAAGACTCTCTGCTGGAAGTCACCTCCTACCACTGTAAGAGCAGGCACTAAGATATGCCCTGGTCCATAGGTATGCATCTGTTACTTCACGAGACCTGGTAAAGAGACAAATGCCTCCCATTACCAGCATTTCCACTTTGATCCAATGTGTGGGGTCTGTAGAAAGTTAGCAGATTTAATTATATTGCTTCCAGTACTGAGGGTATTTCAGATCAATTCAAAATCAAATTATAGCCCAGAGGTGACGGCAGGTTACTAACTTCTATAAACAAAAAAAACCCCCAACACCAAGAGTACAGGGTTGATGCTAGCATTAATCCAGATAGGCAGAACACAGACCTAAACTTTTGTCTCCCTTTTTATAAACGAGCATCCTCACCATATGGGTATCAAATATTCTTTTTGTTTTGATTGTATTTTTGATCTTCATCAAAAAAGTGTAACTTTCCAAGAAAGCAGGGGATTGAAGAATCCGACAAAGCCATATTGTCAGAAAAATTCTCAATCAGCTTCATTCATGCTTCCCCTGGAGCATTTTATATTCATACACAGTGAATATTCCAAAAAATTTCATCGTACAGCATTAAGTTCACATGACTTTTTATAAGTTTAAGTATGAAAATGATACACGCATTATATAAATACATAAAATACATAAAGTATAACACACCTTACACTGTATATTTGCATATACAAATATAGTGTATATAAATATACTATAACAAACATAAATATTTATAAAATCAAGTTGATTTATAAAATTAAATATAGTTATATAATTATACATGTAAATAAATCTCATTCATTGAATTAGAATATGCAGCCTACATTAACAGTTGGAAAGGGAACGTGGTTTTCTCTTTACAAGGTTTCATTCAAACTCAGTAAGTGTTCTAGAGAGAATTTGACAGTTTCTTAATAGAACTTAAGGTGAAGAGTAAGTATTGCCTATCAAGATAGCTTTAGTCAATTAATGTTTTAATAGCACCTGTTACCTCTTATCCACAGAACATTTTCATATAATTTGAAAAAAAAATTATTGGAGAAGAACTTAGTAAAAATGGTTTTAAGTGGAAATTAAAAAAAAAAAAAGAAGTAATTGTAAAGGCTTTATGCACTGTCAGACTAAGGGAAAGGAACAGAATAGAAAATTTAGTCCTATTTTCTTGAACTGATTTATAAAATTGTACAAGAATTCCAGGTATATACAATAAACATCAAAATAAAAACATAAAACAGTACTTACAATGGGTCTCTTCCCTAAAAGTTTTATTTCTGCCTTTAAAACTTATTATTATGATTTTTTAACAATTTAGACAATTACTCTTTACGTAGTACAATATGACAAGTATGACATCAAGTACAAAGGACAAATGTCCATTATATCAATAACCTTTACAGAAACTATGTCAATAACCTCAACAGAAATTAAGTAGGGTAAGAGAAACAGGTAAATCAGAAACTTCGAAACATGTTTTATTGGTATCAAATTAATTTGTACTATAATTCATACAGAATCATTTAATACAACACATTATTTTTATATTTTTTTTTTCAATGAAGAAAAACATTGCCACTAAAAAATTCCCCTTTTATTTATGGATGTGACAATAGGTAGATATTCTTTTATACAGAATTGATTTTTATAGACATTATAGTAAAAAGCTTTCCTAGATCATTTAACATAAGTCATTGGAGCTGGAATGGTACATAAGAACATTAGACTGGTACAGACTGTAACCCAAGTTACACCTATTCTTCAGTCACTGGCAAAAAGGCAACAAGAAAGATCGGTAGAACTTCTACTCACATCTCCTACCACAGGACAAACAAAACTCTTCAGACATTTGGGAATAAAAGATGAAAAGCCACAACTATAATAATCCACAGGAAGTCAAAAAAAACCCAAACATGGCTGCATACTAAGGCCTTAAAACAGCAGGATATTTTTGCTAGATGAATTGTTAGATTATTCTGGTAAATCAAGTATTTTTCTTTCTACTGAGAAAGGTCGACACAACCAAATCCTAAATGGGGATTACGAGAGGTTATTATATTTGACTGTATTTCTATCATCAAAATTGACAAGATCATCTAATTCTTGCCTGATGATAATATTCTTATATCATTAAACTGCAGCTTCCCTTTTTTCTTACAGTGTCTCCCAGCTTTTCACATTCTATAAATTTCATAAGCATACATGTCCTGGTTTGGCTGAAACAAAAAAATAAAATCTACTGAAAGCAGAAAAAGTTCTGTTTCAGCCAAACCAGGACAATACACATAGTTCTTAGTCCATGGTCAGTAATTAACACAGCAAATGGCAAACGGGCTCAGTCCTAAGACTGAGCTGGAAAACCTATCAATAGATACTTTCATCTTGATAGCTCCTTTGTAAATTGACCTGTTTTAGTCTTCCCTAATGCAGTTTCCTATCTGCTGGAAGTAAAACAAATACATTTAAACCACTGAAGGTGTTTGATACCACCCTATTTTTATTTTATTTTGCCAGACACAAGGATCACACACATACGCAATTATTGAGTTTCTGCTGTTAAATAAGTAATTTCCACCTGAAAGATGCCAACTGTTTCAACTACCTATACAACTCTGATGCAATTTCTCATAATCACCTCATCAAATCCATATGGATGCAGAGAAACTATCTATGACTAAAACACCAATGCTAGAGACTCAATTATTTCCTGTTGAATCATGCATTTAATTGATTTATGCACAGATAACACCCCCCCCG
>NW_009622409.1:0-2428 GCF_000690535.1 Cariama cristata | reverse complement strand
GCTGCTTATCATTTTCCAAATCCATTATGGATTCCTGGTTCATCTTCAGGTCTCCTTCGAGTTTCCTCTTAGCTCTCTCAAGGTCCATGCGCAGTTTCTTCTCTTGCTCCAGGGACCCTTCCAGCTGAACAGAACAAGACCTTCAGTGCTCTGCCAGCCAGCTTTAACTCCATACCTGTCCTGTTCTTGCTGTGTGCCTGGGTGCTTACATCGTCCACTTGCTGCTCCAGCTTGGTTTTAGCTTTGGTCAGTGTATTGACTTTGTCCTCTTCTGCCTGCAGGTCATCCAGGGTCTGCTGATGGGCCTCTTGGAGGGCTTTCTTCTCTTTTGTCAGCTTGGCAATGGTCTCATCTAGGGCTGCCATCTCCTCTGTGAGGTTTTTCACCTTTGAGAAGAAAGGAGCAAATGTAAATAAAGGAAGTGGGTACAGAAGTCCTGTAACAGCACAGTGCTCTTTTCTGAAGCATGAGTGACAGGTTCTGCCTTATACCTTGTTTTCAGTGGCATGTTTTTCCTTCTCAACCTTGGCCAGTGTTAACTCAAGATCGTCAATATCTTTCTTCAGCTCTGAACATTCATCCTCCAGTTTCCTCTTCTTGGCTGTCAGCTCAGCATTCATCTCTTCTTCATCTTCTGCTCTCTCTGTCACCTCCTTAATTTTGGCTTCCAGCTGGATTTTGGTTTTGATGAGCTGGTCACATCTTTCCTCAGCATCAGCCAGACCATCAGCTTCCTACACAGCACATGATTCATTTAAATAAATGAGTTTTCAAGTAGTTATTTTTTCTTACTGATATTCAAGCAAGGAATTATTATTTTCTAACCAGCTTTACAATGTCCTCTGTAGTTAAAACTCATTATTGTATGACTGTCTGTTTTGGACTGCCTCCAGCACAGAAAATAAAGTAATATATTATGACACTATAAATATGGATTCTGAGCATTTATTTAAACTCTTTAACTGTTCGTGCAACTCCAACATTAATTTGAAGATAGAGCTTGAAATCAGATATGATAGTATCTCTCTTGTATCTTTTCATCATTTTATTTACATTGCATTTGACTGGACTATAAACTGTCATAGAGTTCTGCTGAAGAGAACCATGTAGGCAGATTTTTTGGCATACTGTGTTTAAAACCCAAATGCTAAAAACCTTCAACATTCAGCTGAGAAAATCTTATTACAACTGTCCCAAAAAGATTTACTAAGCATGCATTTGGTTTTTAGTTTTGGCAAAATTTTGTCTTAAGATCACTGTTTCAAAGGCAGTAGTTGAATCAGGAATATTTCTAGCCCTCGTGGTCAAGAAAAACTGTGTGGAAGGGAGACGGGTGTTTATCAGGGGAGTATCAACTACCTGAATTTACATGCATTCTAAGATGCAAGTTACTGAGAAATAATCTTTATTTTCTACATACTACTTGTTCTTTTCCTCTTTGTTTTAGTGAAAAGCAGTGATACTATCCAGGCAGAAGAATTTTTATAGCTCAGTAAGATGGCTAAATTGGAGTTTGTCTCATGTTGATTTACATATCTGCCATGGTATCAAGAGGCAGTCCATTCAACCAAAAATATTTACATTTTTTGATGAATTGTATCATACTCTAAAAGGATGAGTTCCTCGTTGCTGAAGATGAAGACAACCTGAGGCTACTAGCTCAGATGTAGACTTTTAGACTGTAGACATCAAAATGGGGTCAGATTAATCCTAATCCTTGCTGGTAAAGACAGTTTTAAGGGGATTATTTTTACTACTTTTTTTATTTCCAGGGAAAAAGAGGAGGACTCCAGTTTCATCACTGTTTTTCTGGAGGAGACAGGGACCATAAATGCTAGAGAAACTCTCAGCCCCTACTACTCCACCTCAATCCACTTGTTATTCTCTGAATAAAAGGTGTTAATAGGATCTCCAGACTACCTTCATCGATCAGGTGATAAAATATCAAAATTATGTAGTATATAAAGTTTTATAGAGACATGATAATTGCTGCTGTAAGTTGCCATGTATGATTTAAAATGTCATACTGTAAACTGTAGTATTTACTAACTAGACATTGATTACTTCTCTCGATTTAAAAGTGTAAAGAACCAGTTGCAATAATTGATTGCAAATTTATTAATATTTGTAGATTTCAGCTTAGCTTTTCTAAGCTAGTCAACTTCATTTCTGGATAGTTCATTAAAAAATGCTTTATCCCATAGCAGAATATGAATCAAGGACAGGGATAAATAATTGCCATTTGAAAATGTCTGTTCTTCCAGTTAGCTATAGAAAGAAACTTCCTATTGTATAAAATATGTGTATGTTTTTAAAAGAAGTACTGTTTTGGGATAATGTGTCTGTTACGGAGACATTTGGGATCATTTTACACAGGACATTACAAGCCAAAAACATTAGCAATACTCACAGCCTGCACTTGGAGCTG
>NW_009622408.1:0-31397 GCF_000690535.1 Cariama cristata | reverse complement strand
ATAATTGTAATGAAAAGGGATATAACAAAGAGAGAGAGAAAGGAATAAGACCCAAGAAAAAAACAAGTGATGCACAATACAGTTGCTCACCACCCACTGACAGATGCCCAGCTCGTCCCTGAGCAGTGATTGGCCCCTCCCAGCCAACTCCTCGCAGTTTATGGGCTGAGCATGATGTCATACGGTATGGGATATCCCTTGGGTCACTGGGGTCAGCTCTCCTGCCTGTGTCCCCTCCCAACTCCTTGTGCACCCCCAGGCTACTCGCTGGTGGGGTGGGGTGAGAGGCAGAAAAGATCTTGGCTCTGTGTAAACCCTGCTCAGCAATAACTAAAACATCCCTGCATTATCAACATTGTTCCCAGCACAGGTCCAAAACACAACCTATACTCTACTGCAGCCAAAACCAGCACAAGGTCATAGTTTTGCTTATAATCCCAGTATCATGTTTCCCTTTGTGCAACACCTAAGTGGTGATTCATATTCAGTTTGCAATCCAGTATAACTCCCAAATCCCTTCATATGAAACTACTATCCAACCACTTCATTATCTGGTGATTTATCTAGATTTTTATCTAGATTTCTGAATAGAGTAGTAGAGTGGTGAACACAGCTGCCTGGAACAGGTTTCATTCTTGGCCACTGACCATCTAAATAAATATCTTTAGAAGGTTGTTCCAGCTGCTTGTTAGAGCAAATAGCCAAGAGCCAGGAAAATTCTGAGATCAAATCCTAATTAAACTGCTGACTTGCTGCATGACCTTGGGTGGCTACACTCTTTGTGTAGCCATGAGCCCCAAATCAAAAACTCTCAGCTGAACTTTTCTCTGAAGACAGATTAAAAAAAAAATGCATGAAACAGAACCTATGTACATCACTGACAGTAACATTCTGTTTGTATTGAACTTTAACCTGACCCCTGACACTTAATGCAAAGTACGTCTGTGCCTTCCTATGTGCTTCTTATTTGTTTATATGGATTTGTAGCTGCATTATGATTAACATAGATACATCGGCACAGGATTATTGAAAGCAGGTTTTTGCAGATCTGATTACCCATTTTATCATACAGAAATGTGGAAGTTTTTTGTGCAGCTTGTATAAGATGATGCATTTTTGTGAGAAAGTGTATTGGCTATAGTGCTCTGTGTACGAGCTTCAACACAGAAGTTTACTGCTAGGCACTACACTAATAAACACTAAAGTTGTTAACTTCAGTCATGCTGGACTTAGGCTGTGTGCAGAAGGCTAATGAGGTCAGGGGCAGCAGGGAAGAAAATGGGGATGGATCACCAACGTGTTAACTGCTTGTGAAACTTGAGCTGTAATAGAAAAACAAGGGGAAGGATATGCGGTTACAAATGTGAAAAATCAAAGCACACATCTTTGCATATAGTTTGCCAGGGACCTTGTCTGGAATGTGTTTTAAATGCTAACCATTCATCCAAACAAAACTGTAGTATGCCAGTTTGCACAAGCACCAGTTGATATACTTGGCAGCTGAACAGATAGGAAATCTCTGTGAAGTTTGCAGGATTCCCAGTCACAAGGGAGTACCAAATGGAGGCACATCTGCCTACTGTGACTTTGTCCAACTGAAGCTCTGCAGTGTGACCCAGCTCATGAATGTGTCTGGCTTGGTAGCACTGAACTTCCCAAGCTTGAAGGAGACTTTTGCTGTCATATGGTTGGAGAACTCACAGAGGTGCCCCAAATGGTAACGAGCCAATGTAGTTTTAAGGGTCAGACCGTTCTCAAGAGCCAACTCCTACCATAGTGGCTTCACAGCATTGTTGCGTGAGTGGTACCCTCTCATTGAGTGTAATGCAGGTAACTGGAAATAGGAGGGCACCACTGAAAGAGCACAAATTCAGTTTATTATATGCCACACTAGGGATTACTAGGTAAATGAATAAATAAGATGTGCTGTCTTAACAAGATTTCTCAAATGGTATAGAAACACAGAGAAGAGAAACGAGAACAGAGGAAGGTCAGAGGAGAAAGACAGGTAGGGAGGCATGCACTGTTCTTTTCTTAGGTTTGCAGTTGCCTGAGGTGTTTGGTTGGCAGCTTAGTTTTTGACAGGGTGAGCATTTTTGTTTTCATGTGTTGAATGGTACCTAGTGGTTATTGTCATGATGCTGATAAAAGCTACAGGGATTTCAAGTAATGCTTGGTATGTCTTTACTACGTACTGCAAGGAAGACTGGAAATACTCAAGTTAACTGTAAACAGTGTTTTTTTAGTGACAACCAAGGGTCCAGTGGGCTAATTTATTCTCCAATTTATATATATTTAGAGCTACTTGGGGAAATCTGAATACTGAGTGTTTCTGTGCTATATAGATATTTCCCAGACTAGGTGGTTCAACAGCAGTCATACAGAGGTTTTTTGAGTGTTAAATATAAAAAGGAATCTCTGCTGATCTTCTTGCTAATTGTGGCATGGATAAAATGTTGTACAAGTTTTTCTTCTAAGTTAGAAATGAAGAATTGAATTAGGAAGTACACCTGCGTATCCTGTTGATCATGAACTAGGAAACCATAAGCATAAGCAAAGTTTATGCAAGAGCAGGACTTCTGCTCAGGCTGATAGGAACACTGTTATTCTGGAACTTCACAAGTAAGATATAGTTCTGTTACAAACATGAACACAAGTTGCATACTACCTAGAGTGTTACATTTGAGAGTTAAGTATTTGGGGATGAGGTTTTCAAAAACAGAAGAAACAAAAATGTAAGTGCTTGTATTGTTTAATGCTAGACATGGCAACATTTGATCTGATTTCTCAGCTTGTGGATCCTTAGTAACTGCAGATGAGTTTCTCATCACCTCTACAGGACTTTCACTACCTTTTTTTCTCCTCTGGTACATGAAGCTCTGCTGCTTCCATCAGTCACAGTCATGATCTAGTCATGATCTCTCTTCCTATTTCCTTACAGTTGTAAGAAGTTCTATTGTGCGCTGGACAAAGATGCCCCAATCTGAGGATGCTCAGCCAATCTTCTATACAGGAGGTGTTACTGAGAGGTGGAAGTGGCTCTTTGGACAGCAAGGTTTGTACGTTGGTTGTGTAGCATAGTTCATTGATAGCACTAGTTAATTATTAATTGCCCTGTATTCAGACAGCAGCTGCTTTTGTTAGTGTTTCTGTGATTGTTCTCTAAAGTGATAGCTCCTAAGGTGTGGGCTAAAGAGAGCAGATTCATACCTGGTTTGCTGATCAACTCGGAAATGTGGAACATAGCTTAGCTTTAATGTGGAAGAGTAGCTCTTGGTCACAGAGCTTATTTTTTTACTTGTACTCACGTTCTCTTTCAACGTTATATCTCTCTTTTCCAAAATCCTATATACATACATACCTACGTGTGTCTGGAGGTGCTGGGGAGGAGTTATGTATCTATATCTCCAAGTATAGATATTCTTGGTTTTGAACAAAATCTTTCTTTGACTGATTTAATGAACATTTTCATTAGCAAGCAAAAGTCACAGTGACCATAGCTACTTTCAGCCAAATTTACAACAAGCAAAAAATAACTGAGCACAAGAACGTAACAAAGGAGTTACTGACTGGGGAAAGGTCAGTAACCAGTTTGCCAAGATGACTAATTTCAAAATAAGCTGAATTATCTGAAAATCAAGTAAGGAGGCCTTACAGAAGTCGACAGAACCATGTGCTATAGCTGACTGCAGCATAATTTTTGTGACAGCAATTAGAGCTTGATGTTAAAACATATTTTTAATGCTTATAACACAAACTTGTACAACTGTGCTAAAGAAAAGTGATATTTTCCCTTTGTATTGTATGAAATTTGTGAAAAATGAAGATTTCCCCTGAAAACCTTTTTCACTGTCTGAAAGTGCTGATACTGTAGTAGCAAATGTTTGTCATCCAGTTCAAGAATCTAATGCTGAATTTTCCATGCTATTAAGCTGAAAACACTTACTTATCAAAATGTTGCTGTCACTGAATTTAATACTCATTTTAAGTTACAGCAATAAAATCTGAGACAGTTGCTAACGCTTCTACCGTTCTTGAAGAATATTATACTGTCTCTTCAAAAAACTATGGCAAATCTCACGAATACCTAGGGGCATTATTTATAACTATCATTCTCTTCAGAATGCACCATTGTACAGTTTTCACTAATAGAGTCAGTTCCTTTACCAAGGCAGGATTAAGGCCTCAGGAAGCCTTTTGGCAAAACCACAACTTCTAAGGATAAATATAATATGGATCAAGATAAGAGCACATGATAATGTATCTCTAAGAGCAGGTATCATGCAAAATACTGTAATGAGAGCTGAAGAGTATAGAGATACTGTGCAAATAATGCTGAGATTCTAGATGGCTAACAACTAGTCATGCACAGGTGTGAAATTATCCATACTAAACCCTCAAAGACAGCCTATTTGCAAATAGTAGAGAATTTTTTGGGCAAAATATGAACATGACAGAATGTTCTCCCTCAGTACTTCATGCAGTATAAACAAGAATGGAAAAATGCTGAGGAATAAGCCTGTTTCATCAGGAAAGCTGACTCTCAAAAAAAAGTTGCTAACGCACAGCCTTGTAGAGCCCATTCTTTTCATGTAGTTTGCTTGCTGCTCTGTCCAACTGCTTACATCACTAGTTACATCAAATCTATCAGAATAAAAGCATAGAGCCAGTTTACATAGGTCCCAACATCTAAACGGATTGAAGGATATGAAACGTCCAGGAAGTTGGAGTTTAGCATTTTATGCTTTCTGAATCCTAAGTTTCTTGACTACCTTACAGGCAATTCTAGAATCTCACAGTTATTCCAAACCCGGGTATAACTGAGGGTCCTGACTTTTGACTCTATCCTCTGTTTCACTTAGTAATTTTTTTAGAACGAAAGTCCTATGTTTTCATCCCTGTTGAAAAAGAACTGACTTAAAGTCTGTTTTCTGTGCTAGATGTATGAGACTTTGTAGGTAAAAATGTATTAACTGACTGTAGACAAATTCTTTTGCAGTATAAAGGAAGCAGAATGCTTTCCAACTTATGTATACATAAATAATATGTTATTCAAGGCAATTGCTTTCCCCTTGTTTCAAAAAACTGGCAATGAGGTTGATGTGAACAATATGTAAAGACAACTAAATCTTAAACAGAGGCAGGTTTTCTGGAACACCTATTTAAGCCAGTATGTGTAGCAATCACTCATCATCTCTCAGGATTTGACGCCTTATTTAAACTGTGAAACTATGCAAAGCACAATACACATTAAAAAAAAGAGAAAACAACAGGCCTTGTACAATGTGGCACTTTGCTAATAAGGATGAAAAGAAGAATGCTTTTTCACTCCGGCACATCTGTCTGAAATAGTAGTACACCCAATATTTTCAGTGATTCATCTGAATAATATTAAATTCTGAACTCATTTGTGAAGCTCATTGCTCATTGTTTTCCCAAATAGCCACCTATCGTCTGTTTCATCCAGCCTAAATGATCACAGATGTAGTTTAGTTGAGATTTTCAAAGCTGTTTAGGTTAGCTGCAGCTGATAACTCTGAATAAAATGTGTCAAATTGCTTTCAGGACCAACCACTTCAGTCAAACATAAAGGCAAACATTTGAGTCTATTTACAGCTTGAAAATTTCCCCATAGAGCACAGCTGTCTTAAGTGCAATTATTTATATGTCAATTTAGTGGCACTGAGGAGTACCCCTCTTGCCCTAGCTTCAAAAGGCTTGAGAGCTGATGACCTAATTCTCTTCTCTTTACCCAGGTATTTTATGTGCATCTGACCAAAGTCTTACCCATTAAAGTAAACAGGGCATTGTCCTTCAATAGAATGAAGATTATTTGAAAATCCTCTTGAAAACCATTAAGAGTAACAGTTACTAACCATCTCTGAGCTTTTGACTGAGTAAGAATTGGAAGAATATCAAATGGGTCTGTTTAGAGAAAAGTAGAGACTAAAGCCACACTTAGATGCTATTGTATCTCTAGTCCGGGATACATAAATAGGACTTGTGTCCCTTTAATTCAGAATTTCTTCTTCTTTTGAAGTAGGGTTCATGCTGCCTTTAGAGTTTAGTCCAATGAGATTAAATTGGGAATGGAGCTAAGAAGGAAACTTGTCTTTAAACGAGGTCAAAAGTGTAGACAGACATTTTATTTCATTCTCCTGAAGTCTATGGCTCAGCTCCAAAGACTTGGAGGTGCTTAGAGCTGGGCAGATGTGGCAGCTGTTTGGGTTTTTTTGGTTTTTTGTATTACTAAAGGAATGTCAATGGAAGTCAGGTTTGGGTTTTTTTTTCAGAATTAACCTTCTAATAATTTTTGTATCAATGCAAATATTAAAGGCCCATTTGTTCCTTAGAATATGGTAAAGAATGTACTTTCTTGGATCTTTTGAATACAGACAGTTGATTTGCACATTCAGAGTATGTGAACTACTATTCTGTCTCTAAGTCCCAGCCGAAATAGCAAGAGCAGCAGACCAGGAGAGAAGATCTATATACAATAGCTTTTGCTTATATTCAGCCATGGTGACACTCTGGAATGACATAGGACAGGCATGAATCATGACTGGTGAATTCAGAATTATTCTCATCTGAAGGACAACCAATAAAAAGCAAACATACACCTCAAAGACTGTCTTTGCATCATAAAGTTTGCATAAAATAGTATTTCAGAGGTGTCTTGTGTACTGCTATAGCTGAGGTTAAAAAGGATTTAGCAATATTAACTCAATTTTCCATGGGATTTACGAGTGAGACAACTTGAGTTGTTCTGGGTGGAACAGTAGTCTGCCAGATCCTAATCCAGAGTGCTGTACATTTTTCTTATTTTAAAAACAGGAAGAATCAGTATGTATCATGCATATGCAATTGTGTAAATATGAAGGATCAGACCTTCCACAGCTTTCTAAAAGCACAGGTGTATGTTAGAATGTAACATTTTCCCTCATGGTTTCATGTGTGCAATGGCAAAGCTAACTGGAAATGGCTCTTAGGTTATTTGAAGGACTGTGTACATTTAATAGCCCCCACTCTGATTCCCCTTTTTATTACTGTCCAAAAAACCATGTATAGCCTTTTCATCTATTAATAGAGCTGCACATACGTTCAGGTTCCCATCCTTAAGTAAGAGTATTTTATACAACCTATCTTTTTGACTCCCTATAGTCTTTTTCTATCCTGCTGTTCTGATGGGTGCTGAGTATTTGCTACAAGATGTTGAGTGCTTTCAAATCAAAGTCAATGGAAAGTAGTAATTTTGGGCAAAGACTCTGGTGCATTTCTGACTGAGTCCAGGGCGTGTTATTTGTCTTTTCCTGAAGGATGGGGTTTTTTTGTGTGTATCCCTGTTTAATATAAATGATATATATCTTACACATCTTAAATAGGTATTTGCACAAGAGTCTGGAACCATTCCAGGAAGAAGACTTAGGTGTCTACAATATGGATTTAAAAGCATTTATAAATAGGTATTTAGCTATCAAACTAGAACAGTTCCTTCAGAGACAGTCTACATGTTTGTAGAACTCCTGTTTAAATACATTATTTACCAGGGGAGACAGGAAATTGTTTCTTTATACAAGTTGCAGTCTGTCAGGCAGATACTATGCACTCTGAGAAATGTACAAACATATCATTTACCTTAAAAGGACCGCTAAAATATTACTCAATTCTGCCTGGGCAATTTAGTCCTGCATTGAAACCACAGTCAGGTTCTTATCTGGCTGAGCTCCTATGTTGATATGTAAGTGTGGCATCAACACTATCACTGTATTTTCTTTGAAGGAGAATGAGCGTATATGGAAGATACAATTAAAAAAGTAATTAACTCAGTGCTCACAAGTGACCAGGTTTTTAAGTTACCCATGACAGTGGTTTTCTTAGATCTAAATTTCTAGCCAAATATGAAAGCGGATTCTTCCATGACATTAATATACCTCAACATTTTACAATCAACACTTTAAAATATTTTGCACATTTTGATGTGACTGCTGGTATACCCACATTGTCTCTTTATGACTTGCTGAGCCCACCCTTTCTGTAACGAGCAGGAAATGTGATAATCTTTTTCATACAGTTAAGACCCCCTCCTTTGAAACCACTGAAGACTATTTTTTTAGGAGATAGGAAGTGTTAACCATTATTGTAATACTATATATTGTTTGGGAGTATTTTTCTGAATATATCACATATACAAAGATATTCTATATCATAAATTTTTTACAAATGTTTTTCATGAGAAAATATCAAAAAAATATCGGCTTGTCAAAACCAGAGCTTTGCTGGAACACACAAGATTTGAAAGCAGCTTTTTTGGATTGGAAAAGCATTTTCCGGATTTGAATTGCTGTGTGAAAATCAGAGCTGGGATTTGAACCTGTCTCTTTCAGATTCCAGAGCAGTGCTGTGATAAGCAGACTACAAGTGGACAGTTTTCATGAGGTTTCCCAGTTCTGTTCCTTTTTAATGGTTTCCTGCTCTTGGTTTCCTAAGATTATTGTTTCAGTGCAGAATGGGAGGATTTTGAAATCTCAGTGCTCTGTGGGACACTAAAATATATTTTCACTTCAAATCTGTTTCTAGTAACATTTCTTCACTTGAATCAGCCTCTGAGATGCCTCAGATGTAAAACATTACAGTTCAGTTGAACTGAGGACGTGTCTCTAATCTTCTGTGGGATTTTTAAAATGCTCACCACGGTTGGTGAGAGGTAAATGCCCTGGGATGGAGATTAAAAAAAAAAAGCAAGCTTTTTGACTTCTGGAATTATCCTTTCTTCCTAGTAAAAACCTAGCAAATTACTTTCAGCCAATTTGTACGAATTAGCACTTAATTATCTTCCTTAATGTAGCATCTCTTACTTCACTTTGCATCTCTGTAGTTTTCAGTTCACTACTGTTCTGCATTCACAGTAAAATCTGGAAGTGTCCAAGCTGAGTATTACGTTATCTTGCAAACTACTGAATTTTCCTTCTCCTTTGCCTGGTGGCACTGCTGCAACCATGTTGCTGAATTGGGCAATTTGTTCACTAAAAATAACCAGCTTTTTACTTATGTCATGAGGTACCCACGATGGTTTCCTTTAGGTAGCTCACTTTTATCCCAGCACAGGAATTCTGGGACAGTGGCTGCAACCCTAGGGCTGAAGTACTTGTCTTCAAAGGAAAGAGCTGGTGGTTTCACTGTAAACACTGCCTCCCAGTAAAATCACTGCTAAATGTACATATACTGCATAAAAGTTTTATATAACATTTAGTTTCTGCATATTCTTTTTCCTGGCTTTTGCTGTGTTCACTATCCTTAACTTTCTTAAGTTTAATAAACATATTTTTTTAATAAGTTTAATAAACATAAACAAACTTTAAGTTTCATAAACATATTATAGTTAACCTTAACTATCAGTATGTTCACTTTCCAGTCCTGACATATTTCAACCCCCTCACCTTGCCTTTTCTCTAGATTTTTTTTTTTTAAATGAACCACAGCTACTGTACTTGGCTTAGTGGGCCTCTTAACCTGCTTTCAGCTCTCTCCAGCATCCTCCCTCACCCTCCTCTGCCTGGTATTTGTTCCTTTTTTACCTGCTCTATTTGTCTGTTATTCCCATCCACATCTTTGTCTCCTTTTCACACTTCAGCTACTGCTGTATGTCTGTCTGTTCTTCAAGCAGTCCTCCTCCTCCTCTGCATTTGGACACCATACAGCAATTCATAGAAAGACAACTCTGTCTCATAGTGGTTGCTATCTAGGAAAAGAAATGCATCTAATTCTAAATGCAGGTGGACTGTTTGTTTTGACATCAGTAATTACCTGTAGTATTAATGTATAATAAGTATTTCGTATTACTGAAATTAGGAATAAAAACACTTCATAGGAGTTCAGACATGACCGTCATGTAAAAGTACTGCTGTTAAGTAGGTTTTTTACATATTCCAGGAAAAAGGAGGAGCTTGGGATTTTATTTTATACCAACTATTCCCCCTTTTCAATGATTGTAAGATTATCTGCAGATGCTGTTTTATTCCTGGATTATTTGGGATTAAAAGACCTTGAAAAATGCCAAGAATCTTTATTCTCTCATATAACTGAATTGAGTGTGTTTCAGCAGAGGGTTATAGTATGTGGACAATAATTGTATATAACCCATTTGCTGCTAAAGAAAATACCTCATGAAGAGATAGAAGTGTCACTAATACATTAGGATGTTTGAAAGCATATGAAGCAAGTTACTATCTTTAGATAAGATTTATCCAGCTGAGACAGATTTCAGTATATTCATTAGCTTTAATCTTTGCCCACATCTCCTTTCTTTGCAATTTAAATTTGGCATCTTAGAAAGATTCACATTTCATGAGCATCTGAAGTAGCATTACCAATATGACAAAGTGTTTCATACATTAATAAAGGATTGGTTTACAACTCATTTCTACAGTTCGGGTATTACATGTAGTGTGAGTGCACCATCAAGAAACTTTTTAATGTATTCCTATTAATATGGCTTTTTTTCACCTAACAATCTATCAAAAAGAGAAAATCCTATCAGCATCACTAAATCCTTCTTTAAGGTTTCATTGATCTTAGTCTTAGAACAAGATTGTAAAAACAGTCCTACACAGAGATAATGTCTTGAGGATTTTGGCTAATCTCAGCACTCATTTTAGATTAGATCTAGTCATATTCAGACACATAGCTATTCTTGTAGATAACATATGCCTACCAGTGTTTACCCTTAATTAAGATGCAATAATTGCTTTTGTTTCCTTTGGTCCTAACAAGAGTAATGCCAAATATGTTCATAGACCTTTGCTGATAAATGTCTTGTACTCAATATATAGCATTCCAGGCTCAGGATCGATTTTCTCTGATGAGGAATTCTTTCTAACAGTGAAAACTTGTGCAGTGAATAACGTAATCTTCATGCATCCTGATGTTTCAGACTGTACTTACGTATTCAGCTCACTTCTTTATTCTTCAGTTTCCATTCTGCAGAAACTTGTATTTATAAAGATTATTCAAATAGGTTTTTGTCCGCGAGTGAATTATTTTGGGAAGGACAGCACATAAGAAAAATATGGGAATTACCATAAAAGTTGAAGATTTCATTTGCACTGTATCAGTTTTCAGATGTCAGGCTGTAAATAGAGTCTTACAAAGACTAAGTTAACAAAGAACCCAAAATTTAGACTCCAGTATTAAAATAATAATATGGGTAATATTCTATACCTCAAATCTCTCATTTGGTTGCATAGCTCTTCATGGATTTTCAAGTTCAGCAAATCATCAGTTTTCAGGATGCCTTTTTTTATTGGACATGTGTGCACATTTATCAGAACATCTAAATCTTCCTTCTAAATAAAGTCATATGCAGTGATATTTTGGGGTATCTTTTATTATAAATATATAACATTATCCAATACATTGCTTTTCATAAGGGAAAACAGAAGCCTCCAAGAGTGTAACATTTGTTTACAGCTAGCTCTTTTTCTCTGTGAGAACATTTTGCTTTGCATTATTAGTTAATAGCAAGGGAAAATGGAAAGCAAAATTACTGCTGCATAAACAAACCTGTTACACAAATGCCTTCAATATTCCAAATGATGATGCTAGAGATTGTATGATTATTTTTTTTTCATGGTCATTTTTGAATACAACAACAGTTGAGCTTACACAGTTTACCAGCCATAGTAATGGCAGAATTATGTAGGTCTCAGTTCTTAAACACATTAAAGTTGATGATTAAAATCGCCTTGGCTTAAGCATTTACACAATAAGTCCTAGACTGTCGAAGAGATTTGTGTTGTATGGCTAAAAAGCTACTTTTTTTCAGCAATGAAAGAAGTCGTCTCTTCCAGTACCAATTTCTGGTAGGAGACTGACAAAGTATCTTCCTAGAAATGCTCTAAAGTGTGTGTTCCTAGTATGTCCCAGCTTACAATAGGGTTTGAGAACATTATACACATCCTTCTTACATGGAGAACGTGATATGAATAACATGATATAAATGAAAGCTACAGTAGCAACTGAATCAGTTGCTCACTTTCCGTGTAAATGTTACAATTAAGTGTTGTTCTGATTAACCAGCTAAAGTCATGTCTTTATTTCAGCTTAAATTACACAAACTTTACTATAGTGGTTTTTGTTACTTCGTATGGTTACATTATGTCTCAAAAGTCATTAATGCCCTATTTTAAAGCACCTGTTCTAATTAACGGTGTATGATGTTAGAAAACAAAGACAGGATGGGCTTTACTCTGTTCATGTTAAACGATTAATACACTGAAAATAGCACAGAGCCCAATAAATATTTGCATTATGCTATACTTAAATCTCAAATCGCTGAGGTTTTCTTGCCTTTGCTTACCTTAGCTACTCTCTTCCCTTTTATTCTTATTCAGTGAAGCACATCAATGTGTTTAACTTTTTGCATCTGCTTCAAACTCAGTGCCCAAGGATATCATTATAATTAAGCCTGTACTATACTCCTGTTTTGCATAAGCATGGCTGTGCATCAGTGGTTTTCCTTTTTTTTTTTCTTCTTTTTTTTAATCTGATACTATGTTTGGTATTGTCTCCAAGAGTTATCTGTTCATTTCTTACAAAAGATCACTCATCTTCAGACTAAGTTGAGATAGTGGGCCTTACTCCATTCCTGTAATAATTAAAGGTAAAACTCCTAGTGACTTCAGACAGATTCCTACCTCCATATCCATTTTTTTCCGTTTCACATCCCTATCCATTTATTTGAGATGTTTGAGATATTTGAGTAACTTAATCACATTATCCTTTGGTGGTAATGGCTATACTTCATTCATTTTAACACAGTTCATCTGAAGAATATGAAGATGCTAAGATTAAATAATCTGCCATGTTTAGCAGATCATACATTTTATAGTCAACGTATTGCTTACTTAGCCATGAAATAGCCAATGCGTATTCTCCTAATCAGGCTTGTTATACTCACTGAATTGTAGGGCGAGTTTGCAATGTACTTAGGACATAGTGGTGGTTGGTTTTAAAAAGTTTGAGCCAAGGGACCTTTCTGGTTTCTGTACCTGACTGCGATGTATGTGCTATATAAGTTTGCACGAGTCATGTAACCAGCACTAAAACTTGGTAACTGAGGTCAGGAACCTGAGTGAATGGTCTTGGTATTGTGGAGGGTCTAAGAACCCAGGAACCACAGCTAGCCAAGCCATCAAGGCTTTTGTCTCTATCTCCCCATGAGTTAATTCCATTTGACAGTCGTTGGTTAAGCCTGAATGTGTTGGCATACCTCAAGGCACTGATGATGTCTTCCTCCTCTGAAAGATGTGTTGTATATTACACATGCAGTAAGACCAAAGCTTTTGGGAAGTATGTGACTTTGTGTGCATACTGTACAGCTGCTTTCCACCTGCAGTGACTGATGGTTTTGGGACACCATGGATCCATTATACACTGCATAAGGTTTAGCTCCTATGACTGCTTCTTGGAATTACTGGCATAACTGTTCATAGAGAAGCCAGACAGAATCACCAGACTTGCTTCACAGGCGTACATAGCTATTGAAAATATGCACAGTTTCTTCCTAAAAGTGTCAGGGATCAGAGACTGAAATACTTTATATTTAGAAATTCACTTGTTTTCACTTTGTTTCTGGCATCTCTGGACATAGCGCAGCAGGTCAAAGACAGTAATCTTTTAGGTCTATAATAAATCCGGAAATAGTATTAAGGTTTTCAACGTGTAACTAGTCCATATTTCTAAGCAAATATATGAATGCATAGGAGCCCTCTTCAGAGTGCAGATGTAGCATGTGCCTTGTAATTTTTGTTGTAGCCTGTAAAACAGAAAATAAAATTGGACATAGGAGTGATTAGAAAATAACAGTGCAATTGTGAGGGAAACTAAAAATCTAGGTTTTTCTGCATTCCTGAATTGCAAAGTCAAGTTTAGATGCAGAAACCTTTCGGTTAAATAATTAAGAAATACCAAATGCTGTGCTGGTTAACATATTTCATTATTTCATCCTAAGATTCCTATGCATGCCTTTTGTGTATGCATTTGGATGCACAAATGCCTAAATACACAGGCTACACAATATTGGCACACAACTCCTCCTCCCCAGTGGCTTTTCATTTGACACTCTATTCTCTTTATAGTTGTGAGCTGGTATATTCATGCCAGACACAATACAAAGGGGATCAAAATCAGGACACAAGTGTTAGCCTTGTTGTTTCCAGCAATACAGCCCAGCTACTGAAATAGCCATCTGGAGTGGCTCTTCAGGAAAAGGTATCCAGGGCCCATCAGTGCTTATTGTGCTTGGAAAAGTTCAGAGGCTTGAGTAGCATAATGCTTAGCGATGTCTGCTACACTCTAACCATTTTATGTTTTTAGCACAAACTTAATTTATTGTTGACAGTGACAGTCTCTCTGTTTATTTCACTGTGTAATCTTTGTCTGATTTCAAGTATGTCTGTAAATACTAATGCCATTTTGGCAAACAAGTTATTAGCTCTTTCAAAACTAAAGACATGAGAGCTTTTTGAAAGGTTAAGTCTTCTGGAGAGCAAAGTGCCTCTTGAAGGCAGAGGCCACTTCTCCTTTCCTTTGAAGATAATAAAAATATGGAGAGTAGCTGGTCATGAACAAAATGATCAGGGTGGCATAACTAAAGCTTATTGAATTTGTGCTGAGGATCCCAAAAATGGCAGTTCCATTTGTTCCACACAGTTTTATCCTCTAATTCCTAATCACAATGCTGTCTTATTGTGCACAATGAAAAGACTAATTTGACTAAATCCATTCATAAATGACAAAATCAATAGTTCTCCTTTTGAAAGTTAGTCAGCATATAGAATATGAGAATTTATGGTTAGTTTACTGCTGTCATGGATGGGTCTCTCTCTCTCTGGTAGTAACTGATAAAGCAGCTTTTGAAGTCAGACTGTCTCAATGAAGTACTTAAATCCATCTTAATGTACCCCGGGGAAGCAAGACTGAATTAACCTAGTACCTTAGTTTTGCAACAATAATAAGGTGAAAGGGAGTATGCAGCAGAAACTGATTATAATAAGTGATACAAAAGGAGACAGCAACAATGAGGCAGAAGTAGAATAGGAACTGGGATTAAGGGATCTCTCACCCAGCCATGTGCAAAAGTGTTGAAAATTAATGTTGTATTGTTTAGCTAACAGCTGTCAAGTCATTCAAGTCATTGTAATGTGTGGTATGCTTGCTTTCCTCTTCGTCTCACCAGGAGCATATTAGAAATCATATTCTCTTTCTTCTGAAGAATGACAAAGTTAATCCTTCCTTGCATTGCTTTTAAGACAAACTCATAGTAAAGGCTGTCTCTTAAATTTGTCAGTTAGGATATTAACATAGCGTGAAACTTTGATGTTAAACTGGCATTTGATGAATGGGGTTAAAAATCACTTAGGGCCATATTCTTCCTAATTGTTGTATTTTTGCATAATAGAAGATGCGAAGGATGCAAATACACCCTCATACATTTGTGGTGCTGCTGAAATCAGAGAGAATGCCATATTCCTGACATCAGCTAAATACTTAAGATACATTCTTCTGAGAACATATGACACCCAAAGGAGACCAGCGAGGAATCCAAGGTTCTTTCTATTCCATTAAAGTAATATTTTCCCTATAATAATAATACAATAGCATTTTAAAAATAAGAAAAATGTCTTCATTAAATGGACTTGAAAACTAGTATTACCAGACATTCTTAAAATCTAGTATCAGGCAATGCCCTTATCATTCTATTCTGATACCTGTTATTATTTCTCCAGTTCCAGTTATCCTGGTTCATCGCTCTTTTTTTATACACAAGTTGTAGTATTAATAAGTTATACTTGCGATTGAAAGGATTTAGTAAATGTATTTACTAAAAAGCAATGTTTAAAACTAATATTAAAAATCAAAATTAATCTTTTTTGTGTTACCTCAGTATTTCTAAAATTTTGCCAATGGTAGAAGATAATCAGAACTCCAAATAGGTTGATTGGGGCGTTTTTCTGTCTTGTAGATTCAGACTTTATCCTCAACAAGCAGAAGTTACAGATGATGTCTTTTAGTCCTTGGTGTTCCATGAAAGGTGGCGATAAAGATAGGTGTTTGGAGTGTTTGCTTAGCACTAGGGAGAAATGGGTTTCATTCTTATGTGTTCCTTTTGCTCTGATCCTCCCACTTCTGAGACCGGGCAGCTGACTCAGATACGATGTGAACAACAGGTACTTTTTAAGGACATAAAACAGAACAAAGCTTTGCGTACATTTCTTTGATGTTTATCATCTCTTAGAGAGTACTAAGGCGTTTTTACTTTTTTAGATGTTAGCTGATTCTTATAAAAAAGCAAATTGAAAATATTATTTCAACTGTTGTGTTGTTCTGGTGCTGATTAACCAGGAAAACCACTGTGTTGGGACCACTCTGGGGAGGAGTTTTCATCCTTTACCAACAACATCCTTAAAAAAAAATCAAAATACCTCCACTATTAGATTGTGGTAGTTTTAACATAGATGGAAAAAGAAGAATAATTTCATTCAAATCAGAGTAATCTTAAATTTTAGCATCTAAGTGACGTATGCCAGAAGTAAGAAGCACATGGAGCTTGCAACAAGTGAGGATGCACTCGCGCATGACAGTCTTGACAATTGTTAGAAAATATACTTCTGAGTCACTGCAAATAGATGCACCGTTGTCCCAGAGAAACTTGTATTCTCTGAGAACACTGGGCAGCAATGCTGGTCGGGGTTGGAAGGGACCTCTGGAGATCATCCAGTCCAACCCCCCTGCCAAAGCAGGGTCACCCACAGCAAGTTGCACGGGATCGCGTCCGGGCGGGTTTTGAGTATGTCCAGAGAAGGAGACTCCACAACCTCTCTGGGAAGCATGTTCCAGTGCTCTGCCACCTTCAAAGTATAGAAGTTCTTCCTCATCTTAAGACGAAACTTCCTGAATTTCAGTTTGTGCCTATTGCCCCTTAAGCTGTCGCTGGGCACCACTGAAAAGAGTCTGGCCCCATCCTCTTGACATCCACCTTGAAGGTATTTATAAGTATTGATGAGATCTCCTCTCTGTCTTCTCTTCTCCAGGCTGAACAGACCCAGTTCCCTCAGCCTTTCCTCATAAGGGAGATGCTCCAGTCCCCTCCTCACTTCGTTACCCTCCGCTGGACTCTCTCCAGTAGTTCCTTGCCTTTCTTGAACTGGGGAGCTCAGAACTGGACCCACTACTCCAGATGTGGCCTCACCAGAGCAGAGTAGAGGGGGAAGAGAACCTCCCTCAACCTGCTGGCCGCATTCTTCCTCATGCACCCCAAGATACCATTGGCCTTCTTGGCCATGAGGGCACATTGCTGGCTCATGGCCAACCTGTTGTCCACCAGGACTCCCAGGTCCTTCTCCATCAGGCTGCTCTCCAGCAGATCAACCCCCAGCGTGTACTGGTGCATGGGGATATTCCTCTCTAGGTGCAGATAAAAGTATGATGCAAATTGAATATTTTGTTTCTAAAGTGAATCAAATAGCATCCCTTTACAACTTCGAGCAGCTTTTGAATCATGCGGTAGCTCAGCCCCAGCATTTGCTTCTCGGTGACCTAAGGATGTTTCCATGTTGATTTGCATTTGCCTTTTACCCCAATGCTCAGCCTGGTATGAGTAGCAATACTTGAGTGCTCTGAAACTAACGTCTTCAAAATTGAGATACTTATACCTTTTAAGCTCTTAATATTCTCACCACTACCATTCTTCTCTGCACTGTCATTTCAAATCCTCTATGGTCTGTGCAATATTCTTCTAAAAATTTCTTTTTATGAGTCACCCTACAAATGAGCACTACTTTGTTACACATCACATAGTTACGCTCTCCCTGTACTCATTATGTCACCCCTTGTGGATAGTGTTGCGAAATATCCGAGACATTTGAAACAAGACACTTGGGAACATAAAAATTCAGTGAAAAAAAGTAAAATGAAATGAAAGAAAATGTTTTGTTACCCAAGTATGATTGGCTTTTTATTGATTTTTTTTTCCATCGAGGAAAATTATTTTTAAAGCCCTCTGTTTATCATCATTTATCAGTTCAGTTAAAAAACTGCTAAGCTGAGTTATACCACATAAAGGGTTACTGTTGTGCGTATATTGCCTCTGAGCAGCAGGAACCATTTCATCGCTTCATGCTGTGAGCTCTGTCTACTAAGCCTCTGCAGTACTGCTCCTGGAGGCTTGCTACGAGCAGTAGTCTGATTGTCTTGGAGTCGTGTTACTATACGATGTACTTACAGTGAATCACTTCTCGATCCTAGTGGAAAGAACACAGGGCTGTTCAATTATTCCTTTTGCTTTCATACTTTTCTAAATTAAGAAGGTTCCTAGACCTTTATACTCCACAAAACACACAGTACATGATGAGGTTGAATAAGCAATCATCACTAAGGCATAAATATTCACCTGCACCAATACTGGTCGCAGTGTTCATATCAGCTGCCAGCTGGTCAGTCTAATCCACTGCAGTTTAGCTTTGATCCATTAAAGTATTCTTTCTTCAGCCAAACTGTCTTAACACTGGAACAGCTTACGTTAGGCTGTTTCCATTAGTTTATAAACTGAAACTAACCTTGAGCCAGGCTTTCCACTCATTCTACAGACCTTCTTTTCCATGCTTTTGGCCTGCTAGAGAAGTGTTTTTCTAGTGATTACAAGGGAAAGATCAACCACAAGCAAACTGAAACAGTACATAAGGTGCAGATTCTGTAAACAAATACTATTTTTCTCTAAGAAGTGATTTTCTCATCAATCTGTATTTTGTTCTTTCTTTTGGCTGAACCAAGGTCACCTACTTCTGTTTTATTTCTAGATGTGATTTTTTTTTAAGATTGTCATCATTATATAGCAATAATCTGTGCGACATTGTTTTCTACGGGGCACTTTCTCCTTTATCAGACACAGTTTTCTTTCCTTAACAATTTCTCCCAAATAATATGCTTGCAGCTCTATTTTGGTGCAACTATAGCCATTTGGTGCAAAGTTGGTAGTTGAAGAGCCAAATACAAAAGTCTGCACACTCCATTCATTTTTACAGGAGCAAAAGTACGAGTCTTCATTTTGTGGGTACAAATTCTGAGCCTATTTTGTGGTTAAAAATTGTGACCCTTTTGGTTTATGCTTCTGTTTGTTTTTTTGGGTTTTTTTTGGTTCTATTTTCCCCAAAAACTTCCTCAGCTGGCAGTTTAGGTTGACAGATCTGTTAGCAGACAGCAGAACAGGAGAAATCCAGGCTGATCATGGGCCTGGAAGGTGAGCACACAAAGCCTAAAAAGCTGGTACAGCCAGTGAATGAGAAATAAATGGCAATGATAATAAGATAAGTACTGTTGCCAGAAAGGCATTTTTTTAAGCAACTGTTCATTAGAAAGACTGAAAATGATCCCTGTCAGCTACTGAAGGCATTTTAAAGGAATCGTGATATACCAGAAATCCATGTTGATTGTTTTAACGTTCAAGACAAAGGTGCAGAAAGGAGCTATTTAGACGATGACCTGGATACAGAAAGAAAATCCAAGAGGGTAGGTAAATAGCACAGAGACCGCAAGTGCAAGCACTGAAGACATGCAGGATTTTCCAGTGATGATAAAAGGGAAAAAGCTTTTAACAGTGTAGCTGCAAGAGCTCAGTTTTCATTATCCAAGACTTTAAAAAATGAATAAACTTTTTCTCGTGCCTCCAATTTAAAATCCACAGGATGCAAGACGGATAGATGCTGGAGGGTGGATATACATCGATTTCTCAACTAGCTTTTTTATTTGAAAGCCTGTTAAATAAATGCATTTCAAAATGTGGATACTCTCTAAAACTTCCAGCAAATGCTGGGTTTATGCCACCATCTCTATGATATGTAAATTATTACAGTAGTGCACACTAGCTGCTCAGAATAGGGAACTATTTAACAGGATTGTTTACAAATACAGAAATAACAAAACCATTTACTATTTAAGGGCATGGAATAACTATGAGGAGTACGAATATGAAGGCTAACTGGGCCATCTTAGATCAGAATAGCTGAAAGGAGGTTTATGTTCTCAGAATAGAAATAATACATGTTTGTATATAATCTGTGGGGTTTTGCTGTCTGAAAAACAGAAGTGTGTGTCAAGTCTGATCTCCTTCACCTTCTAGAGCTTCAGTTAACAGGGCACCAACCTCCACCCACACACATTAGATGTAAGTGTTCTATTTCTAAGGCCAAATTCATTCAACTTACAGATTTCCACTTGTGTTTAAAATGCAATTTTACATACATATGGTTTTGTGAAAAATAGCATCAGTATAAAAGCTAGCTCAACCAAAAAGTAAATAATATGTATTTCCTTACTGTTTTCACCATGAATCCATGGTTAAATAGTGGAGAAAGTAATTTTAAAAGCTTCCTGGGATTATTTTTTGAAAGGTGCACTGGCTTCATTTATCACTTTAAATGTGCTGACAGTAAGCACATTTTTAAAACCTTATGGCACAATGCATCAGGTTACCTAATATTAATTTACTTTTTATAGTTTATTTAATATAGTATTGATTACATTAGCATTTGGATTAATGACCTTTTAAATGCTCAAAGACTAAAGCAGTTGTCTAGTAAGATGGGAAGACAGTCATGAGGCTGAAATAGTTGGCCAATCAGCTTTTTAAAATAAATTAAAGATTGTGTAAACCAAAGCAATGTTGAGAATTAGGGTTTTCTAATGAGATCATCAGTTCTAAATCAATACCAACAAGGTACACACTTTTGTTTGGTGTTCACTATGTACTTGAGAGAATTTCAGTAATCAATCACTGGCATTCTGACTTGCAGATGCAAAGAAGTCCACCTCAGTGAAATGTTTAAGACTACAAAGTAGAACTGTGCACAAATACCAGGAATGTAAATTGGACTGTTTCCAAAATGGAATAGCTGAACTTTCATAATCATATGTTAAACTCACTGAAAATCATACAGTGGATTGAATTTGAAGCTGATCCTTTGTAAAAATAAGGAGGCGCATAATTTGCCTAATCTAAACCTACTCATGAGAGAAATCTCAGCTGCCATTTTCTCTGCTGAGATCAATATAATTTAAGGAAATAAAAAATGCAGTCATGATGATGGCGGGGAATTGTGGAGAGAACAAACGGTAAAACCTTTCCCACTCTAAGTGTGGAATCTGACTCCAGTACTGCCATCCTCAATTGCTTTTGCCATATCTGCATATCCATTTCTTTTCACAGTTATTCCTCTGTCTTTGTTTCTTTTTTCTTTCCCTTCTGCTCGCTGTCACTATGAAGACTTTCACCTACTGACTTACAAAAACCTGTAAGCAATTAAGAATATAAAATCAACTGTGGGATAATCACTGCCCTCTTTATTTTCCACTATGTTGAATAACTGTTTGCACCTGTACTCCTTAGAAATACATTACTTTTTTTTTTTTTTTTTTTTTTTTTTTTTTTTAACATACAACAGTTAAAGTACATAGTGAATCCCTAGAATGACTTCATCAGTGAGGAAGTCCAGTTGTGACTACTGGATTCTCTGATTGTATGAGACTGTTGGATTTGTAGTCCATACATAAAAGAGAAGCAGCGAGGAATCAGGCTGTTGTGGCTCTGTGCCTCATGTAAATCCAGTTAGTACAATCTGTGGGGTTTTTCTTAAGTTTTCTTGAAACAAGACTCATTATTCTTCTGTTCTCTGTTGGATATCCCGAATGGCTTTTTAGTGGAGTTACTGTTGTTATCCACAGACAAACTGAAAGCATAATTTTTCCAAAGTACAGGAATTTGTAGAAAGTTATTTCCTGTTCTCTTAAGCACTGTGAGTGGAGGGGAATGATGTGCTGTACCTCCACCTGGCAGCACACTGCACAGAGGACAAGGAAGCCTTAAGCCACCTTTTCCACTGTCTGGTCTGTGTGTGCAATCCTATATAGCTTAAGCAACTGTAGGGATTTTTACCAAATGTAGAAAGGGCACAGATAAATGCTGTCTTCAGCTGTTTAACCATTCCTTTATGAAGTTTCTGCTGTGTTTGTGAAATTATGGGAAACAGTCTTTTGCTAAAACACCATTAATTTTTAAGTATGGTTTCCAATATGAAATATTTTTATTTTGGCTATTCATTTTTAATGACTGCATAATGCAACTCAGCAAAACTATGCAAAGCAAACCAAGAAAAAAAATGAAGCTATTAACATCAAATATTTGCATAAAAGCCGTGAAATACTGAAGCAAAGACTTTGTAGGTAACTGGCAGTTCATGCAATGAAGAAAAAATGTACAGAAACTGCCATTAGAACATCAGTTTATCAGAACAAACTTACAGTGCTACATTTACTGTATATCCCCTTCTGGCATAAAAGTTATTCTTACTTTTAATTTTGGGACATAATAATGGAGGTTATTACTAATTTATTGCGTCTTGGAGCCATGTTCATCAGTGTCCCTATTGTGAATTCAGTGGATGATCATACCTGGTGTCTTATAGCGCACTTTTGCCAGTAGCTATGGATGATAGCATTCAGTATGAGTTGGCTGACCTACCAAGCCCACCAGCTTTAAACTACTGAAAGTAAATCTCTCGCATGCTTTATCTTAGCCAGGAAATCTCTGCCTTCAAAACACAGATTTCTGCTTTTGCCTATCCGTAAAATATACAAATGACCAATTTCACTTTATTACTTCTAAGTTGCCAGTAAACACCATGAAAACTTAAAATAAGGTGTTTACTTGTACTGTATGTACATCAAGGCAAATGCATGATCTCATGGAATGTCTTTTCAGATGGTCAAAATATATGGTCAAAAATCAGCCACGATTGCATCTGTGGGAGCCACATTATTTGAAGAGTAAAAGTGTTATAGGGGTAGATTCCAAAAACTGGTGAAAGAGCAGAACAACTGTAGCCAAAGTATGAAAAGAAGTTAGCAATCAATATAAACATGTTTTACTGCCTTGTTTTAGGAAACAGTTTAACATTTGGAGGTGATTAAATAGTTTAAATTATTTTTTATAGATCTTTGAGTTTTTGACAATTTCCTTTTCATGTTCACCCAGGGCAACAGGACCCAGTAAGGAGAACAGAGCATAACACAGAATTACATTAGAAAGAACTCACAATTGTTAACCTAACTAGTCAGGGAAGTCAGGAAACTTATTTATATATATACATATAACAGTAAAGTAGCATTTGAAGATGTATTCATAGAAGAACACATTTAACCATATAAATGTGCAAATATACAAATTGTTATTTTCCTTTACTAAAATTGTCCAGTTGGCAGTTGTTCTGGGTACCCTGAAGACCCTTAAAACCTAAGTGGAGGCAACGATACAACATAAAGTCAATTCCTAAGCTGCAAAACGAGGGATATATTCATAAATTAGTTTTGTATGTCTCAGACCTCTGAGTGAACTCTACAAGTGTTGTATTATTTAATGATACTACTGGAAATCAGCTTGATATTTCACATGCACTATACCATGAGAATATATTCATTCCAGGACCACAGTTGATTAAGTTCATATTCCTTTGATCTTTGCATTTAACTAACATAGAAAGTTTAACATAAGAATTCTGTTTTGAGTTGTTTTATAAAAAGAGAAAGAGTTGGATGCAGAAGGTGTATGTACACTCACAGGCATAATAATAAGCATGTGTATGTGTGTCTGTGTGTGTTTATACGTGTGCATAAATATATGTGTATGTAGATAGTAGATGTTTATGGTCATCAGCTATTTAAGGGTCCATGGATAATGGTGAAACTGAAATACTAATCTTTGATCTGTTTTTTCCAAGTGTACAGCCCTCATCGCCTTCAGGGGGACCTGTGATAGGCTAATCCTAAAGGCTTGTGAAATACAGGCTTCCTAATGGTTCAAATGGGACTCTGTGTGCTAATTAACATTTTATTTTATGGCAGCCCTTTCTTCTGTCCTATGCTTGTATGCTCCCTGAGTGGAGTGAACAGATGTAGTCACACATCTCTTATGCTTGGCAGAAGACGGATGTCACTCTTTAGAATAAATGTCCTTAGTCAACATCAACATCTGTCTGTATGGCTGCCTTCCATGTATGGGGTATGATAATGTCGTCTGGAGAGATTTCTGAATTAGTCATTGCAGAACTTTGCTTACTTCTGTGTTGTCCGGGCAACAACTTTTCCTACCTTTTCTTTGATCTTCATATTCTTATTTAAGTTTGAAATGTGTAAAATATTTCCATTTCTAGCTGCTAAAACATTTTTTCAGAAAGTGTAATACAGGAATATTCTGTGAGGGAATAGTACCAGAAGCTATAATTTGTCCTATTATAATAATGGAATTTTTTGATTTATAAAACTCAGTTACTTAGAAAAAGACTCAATATTTTGCCTTCAACATCTCAACCTTTGATGATGTTATCTTCCTTAATTGTAGTATACCAGAGTCACTACATTCACTGTTAAGTGACCTGAGAAGGTGCTATATACTTCTCATAACTAATTGGTGAGTTTTGTCACTATAGATGCATATTCAGGAAAATAATGTGGGGGTTTTGTGTGACTCAGGGACATCACTCCTTTTCTCTTCAAATGCTTCAGATATGTTTACTGAAGCTTTTGCATGATTATTTCAAAATATTATCGTATGCATTAATAATGGGTCTATATCATTACCGGGCTTTCTCTTTTTCCTAACATTTAAAAAAGGGATGGGCATTGGAGGAAGCCCTTCTCATGGCCCTGTGCCACGAGGCACACAGTTTTTTCTGTTGTACGTTTAACTTCTTTCAGTAGTTTTCTGCACACTCCAACATCTAATCTGCGCTGCATTCTGTCAAAGTTCTTTTTTATGTTATGTGCACGTACATATGCATGCCAGCACATCTCTCTCCTCTCAGACAACCACACCTCCACACACTTCTAATTCTCATCTTAACCTTTCCAGTGAACCAAGGGGGCTTTTTCACTGAAGACTTTGCAGAATGCATGTGTAATAAATAGGGAGAAAATAACAAGAAAGGCGACTAAGATCATCTGATTTCTCCACAGAACAAGTCAGTCTACTAGGTGTTATTGCAAATTAAAATTCTCATATAATGTTTCCTGTGTGTGCCTTAGGGAGCAGTCCCCATAGGGCCAAGAGTTGCATTCAGTTTCCATGGCCATTAAATCTTTGTATCTCATAAACCTGTCAACATATATGTCATAGAGTGACAGCTCTGACAGTATCCTTGTGATGTTGGCACCTGAACACTGGGAAGTAGAGTGAGACCATCAACTTATTTCATATAGGCCATACAGTAACTTTCAGAATAGTAGAATTTTAACTAACAGTCATGCAAAAGAAAGACAGTGATCATATTTCACATGAGATCAGGGCCTGTACCTGCCTATGTTAGATCATTAAATTACCTTTTCCACCTGCTTTTTGGAAAGAAACTAATTAATGCTCTTTTCTGACATGGCTTCAGTCTGATATTAAGAAGCTCAACATTCCCATTGATGACTAAAATTAAATAATCAGTCTCTCATAAAAAAGGATATGATTAATTAATAAACTTTGAAGAAAATAATTAATTTTCACTTTTAGAAAGCATTTTACTGGTAGATATTATGAAGGCATAGGACATGATGATACGTGCAATAAAATGCTGTTAAATTCCACTTCGTCATTTATCTTTTTCCCTCTCTTTTGTTCTCTTTGTAGTAAATTCCTCAAAGATCAATTAATTTAATTAAAGTTGAGAAAAGTACCTAATTCAAATAGGTAGGTTAGAGATGCCTTTTCCTCCGCTGTGAAATATCAGTGTGAAACTGGTGTCAGTTGCCACCTTTCACTTTCAGAAAAAGTAGGAATGGCTTCTACCTTGAAGTTGCAAACCCTGCATTTATATTTCTGTGTAACCAGGGTTTATGTGTTATACTTTACATAAATGCATGTGTATGTACACGTGTGTAGATTGTACAAATCATTTGTACCATATATGGACCTTTCCTTGTATTAAAAATAGACCCATGGTGCTTGACCTGTACTGTTATGCTTGTTGGCAAATCTAGCAAAAGAAATTGGCTTGTCTCTCTTAGGCAAAACATATCTTACTTCCTCCCACACTAGCAATGGTCCCCTCGACTTTACAGTTGATGCAATAGGTAGTGCTGCAGTGTACTTTGTACCAATTCTGTCACTCAGTAACATTTAGGCTGTTGGTTGAGTACCATGAACAAATGCTAAATATGATGGATTTGTTTTCAAAACATTTTTAAAAATATGGAAAAGATGGACTGTACTCTTCACTGAAGCTTCCCTGTGAATTTTAACACCCTGTGATGTAAATGTAATAAGCTTTTATGCCAAGATGCTAAATAGAAACTGATGTCCTCAGTATAGGTTATTTGCAGTAAACAGTCAGATTTTAAAATTCACTAAAACTACGAAGATAGATAGAAAAATGTGAATTATGTGTGTATCTAATACATTTTACTATTCAACTTGTGGCTTAGGAATCACTATAGGACTTCTTTTTTCAGTTGATCTGTTTCCATGTGACATTAGTAGGTCCAATACTCCACACTGGTTTTATCAGACATATTTCTTACAGCATCTCTAACATTGGAAATAATTAAGTTTTTTTTGATCAAGACTGTTATCTAAATCATGTCACCACTTCAGTCACAATTTTAATGATAGAAAATCAATGGATAAGTTGCAGAAAGATATTAGCAGGTGCAAAAGATTGCAACACATTTGAATTGCTGTTTAGAATATGCTTGCAACTTCTGGAACTGCTCTGATGTTCAGTGTATATGCAATTACTTCTGACACTGAAGGGAGAAACTGCCCTTCATGAATTTTAATCCAATAGCCTTTTGGATTCTCCTCAGCAGCTTTTTCCTGTCTTTTGTTGTTAAAGCAATGCAGACATATTTGAGAAGTAGTTTTCACAATACATTTTAAAAGAATGTACTGCTTGAAAAGTTCACAGGAAAATTTAATTTACATTTTGAAAGCTAAACAAAGAACAGTTAAAAAATTACTATTGTAAATTGTACATGACGTGAAAATGTCTCACTTTTGGTGGTAACACTCATTGATCCACCATTGATTAATTTAAGTGAAACTATTGTAGTAATGCTAGTAAAAATTAACAATAAACCAGATTTTCAACATGGTTTATGCCTATGGCTGAAGTCCTGGCTAGTAGAAAAGTGCTGTGGGTAAGATACTGTGGCTTATGTGACTACTCATGTAGTCAAGCGAACAATACGTCACACACTCCACCACTAATTTCACCAGCTTAAAGCAGTAATGTCTAAGATTTGAGGTTTTATCTCCTCATTGTTCAGATCAAAAACGGTTACGAGAAATTCTCTAATCACCTGTGAAGGTAAATAGCTGCTTTGAGAAAAGCAGTATGATCAACATGCAAAAAGACGTGCTCAGATAATGAGGACAATTGAAAATACTTTTATTTCAGGAAATGGGGAAGAAAACTTTCAGATGTACTTTTAAGTGTTCAGCAGTCCAGAGGACATCTTTTGTTTATTGAGAGAGAGAGATAGATATATTGCTGCATCACAATGAAGGTCACAATGTAAAATATAAACCTTTGATATATTTGTTAATGTAAGGTTGGTTGTGGGTAGTTTAGTGTACCATTCTGTTTAGTTTACCATTCTGTTCCTTACCAACTCATCACAAAATACTTTCCTGGGAGTTAGAACTCTAAGTTTCATTTTCTGCCAAGTACATCATAGTGCTGTTTCCTGTCTCTGCAGGCAAGAGTACACAGGTGGTGGCTGCTCTTACAACTTCTCCCCTACTTCATCCTGCCAAAGAGGTATGTGTCTCATTGCTGGGATTTATAGCAATGTCTCTTAGACCTTGCTCACTGTAATCCCTCCATCTCTCCTTAGTTAACATTGGTAGAGAATGCCATAAAGTTGTTTACAACCCATGTGTAACAGGCACCTGTTTAAATCAGTACATGATTTAAGCGACACATTTTGGAAGAGTCTTTGTTACATCTTTGTAGACTACATCTGTATTTCATTATCTGTTTCTTCAGTGAGAGCACAGATATTATGAGGCTGATATGTCATATGTGAGTGTATTTAAAATGCTGTAAAACACATGGCCACCACCAACTTGACATTCTTGACAGAAACGTCAGTTTTTTCATGCAAATCTTGGAACCCTTAGTGCAAAACTCATACTAAAAAGAAAGAACATCATATTCAGTAAAGATGTTCTAGTAAGTGTCCTAAAACAATAAGCTTCATCAAGAAGATTCATACTCCTTTTTTTCCTAGATTTTTTTGCCCCCTTTGGTAGTGGTGGTCAGTTGAGTAGATTAGTATAATTTCAAATTCTAAATAGACTGTTACAGTCACCTAAAGTCTTGAAGATACAGCCTAAATGTCATCGCACATTTGGGCCCTAGTCCAATTTTTTATGTAACAAAGATGAAGGTTAAATAACATAAAGTTTATTAAACCAGTCTATAACAAGTTTAGCAGACATAATCCTCTTTTTTGCAAGTTTTAACAAGCATGTTTTTCCGCACAAATTCAGGAACAAGCATTTAACTCCCACTGGTTTCAAAGCCGTGGGAATTAAGCAGGTGCTTAAAGTTAATGACGTACTTAATTGCTTTGTAGAACCAAGACTGACTGTTGCATTGCAGGGTACAATGAGAAATTGTCACTGATTTCCTTTCCGAGTGAGGAGATTTTTAAGGATCAAGATCTCAGTTGCAGTCCATCTTTTTACCATTTATGCATAATCTGATGGTTGAAAATTGTAATGTTCTGTTGCAATCTGGGTGGATTGGTTACAGCATCATTAAAACCATTCAAGCTTGATCAAAAGATTTTACAATTTTTCTAAATAGTATGACTGAAACCATGGAGGGCTGAGTAATGCCTAAGCATTTTATACCACCACTGTTTAGCAAAATACAGTCTGTGCCAAATCATACAGACCAAAAAGGTCTACAGCAGTGAGGTGAATGGATAGTAAGAACAGACTTTCATCTTGACACAGGATGCATTGTCTCGGGGGAGTGGACCAGGGAGGAGGAAAAACACTGATGGCTAGAAACATGAGCATATTTTTATTGGAAAGAGGCATTTTTATCAGAAGATAACTTTACATCTGAAAATGTTACACCAGATTTTAGCTCTAATTTGCACTGGGGAAAATCCAGGCTATTTCTTGGTACCCAGTGGCATACTGAGTCATACACTTGCTGGCCATTGTCATTCCAGGTGAGAAAGGATTCAAGCAGCCTTATCAGCTATTTTGTAGGAGTCAATACGATCAGATACAAAGCAGGGGGAGTGTTTACTTCTATCAGAAAACAATGTGGCTGTAGTGGTGGTTGGTCACTGTGAAAAGAACATGGCACTGAGTAGTATGAAAATTCATCTGAAATTGTTAATATTGCATTTATGCACTAAATCTTACCCTAATGGAAATCATTTACTGTACACATATGCTCTTTAATTAGCATGGCCAACATCTGTTACATTTTCCCCATCTTTAAAGCACAGAATAACATTTTACTCTTGCATGCTAATGTTCGTTATGGCAACAAATAATCCACTTCAAGAGGAAAGTCAATTTTTACATTTGTGTCTCAGAGTAACTTTAAACCATTTACAGTATGTCTATTTAGAATAATTCCAGAGGTGTGTCTATTTATCTTCTGCATTAAAATTCAAGAAAAAGGTTTAGCTTTTGGCTTGCCTTCGGGGCTAAGCTGTGCAGCAGACATGCTTCTCTGAGATAATTTGTTTTCTAATTGCCATTCGTTTGCTGAAATACAATTAAAGTTATTGCTCTAATATTAACATCAACATCTTGATTGCCTTATCAGAATATGAATATGTATTTTTCTTACTCTGCTTAGAGACATCTTTCACTAACTTTCTCTGAACATGTAGCTCTTAATTAAAGGGAATTTTTAATTCATCTGTAACAGCACTTTTCCAGCAACTGCTGCCAGTTTGTTGGAGGGTCACACCTTACATTCGTGTCCGGGCTGACGTCACATACTGTCATTACGCCAGAGCACGTGCTAACTTTGAATACCTGCGCCTTTCAGTGAGGTCATACAAATTATTTCATCTTTGTATAATTGCCAAAATTAAGTTTGAAAGTAGGCAAGTCTAAGTCAAACACAGATTTCATTAAGAACTGGAATATGGCAAGCAGCTGTGTGAAAGCACTGACCAGCCAGTTTATCTAAGGTGCACCAAATAAAAAGGGGCACTCAGGCTGCAAGACAAGAAGGATATTGCTCAGTTTACTTAAAAATAATAATAAATAAAATAATGATAATCAAAAATTTTTAAGTTTACTTAAAAATTACTTAGCAGTACAGCTGTGTGCTCCCCTTATTTTGTTGTGGTTTAGAGAACCATTTATTTACTGTAGTCGAAACAGAATTACTGAAAGAAAATGAGCACAGTTCTATTTTTAAAATTGTCTTTATAAACTTCTTTACTTCAGCTTTCTTTTTAACACTGCTTTACAGAGATATTTAATGAACAGGATCCTTTCAATCAGTAAAAGCAGGAGAATGTTCCAAAATGCTTACATAAATGAACAGGCCACTTGGGATGGCAAAAAACAGAGATAGAGTGAACACGCAGTCCCATTTGGTGATGAAATTGTTCTTTTTACTCTAAGAGATCCTTTTAAAATCTTTTTTTCTCATTTAGTAATTTTCTTTTTATGGTAGTGTATCTATTTCCCATACCTCATTAGTTTCCAAGCACATATGAATATCCCACTGAGTTACATAGAAAATTATTTTTTTGGAATATGATAGAAATGCAAAATTGAATCCTAGTTTATAAAAAATAATAATGAAATTGACATTTATGCTCTAGTGAGTTGTTCTCTAAAATTAATTCAGTGTATAATAATCAGCAAAAATTAATTTGTAATTTATATCATGTAGGAGGTAATTGTTCCATGTTATAGGACTTTGTATTTTAAAACTGAAATAGCAGCCTTTATTGGCCTTTCAACAGACCTCAGGTAGCAGGGATCAAGTGTGTGTTTGTTTTCTCTGGGGGAAAACATTTTTACATATTATTACAGGTTTTTGAAAAATACTGAGATCCTTGCTTTCCAATCCTTTTGTTAGCGTAAGTAAAATTGATGAGTGTTCTGCATAGCCTCTTTTGTGTCATGATGGAGAGGCATCTGTCTTTTTAGCCGTCATCATTCAAATTTTCTTCTGTCTATGAGCATATTGCTATGAACTATCCAGTAGCTATTATCTGGACAATCATTCATGTCAGAACTGAACATAATTATATGTTGTGGGGTTGTGGTTGCACAACACATTATAAATGCAAATGTGAGAACCTACCAT
>NW_009622407.1:0-1199 GCF_000690535.1 Cariama cristata | reverse complement strand
CATCTCCCACCAGTCCTTCTCTGTTTGTCCAGAGGGGGCACCTTCCCTAGTAGGCTCGCTTACCAGTTGCGCGAGGAAGTTATCTTCCACACACTCTAGGAACCTCTTGGACTGTTTCCTTTCTGCTGTGTTGTATTTCCAGCAGATATCTGGTAAGTTGAAGTCTCCCACGAGAACAAGGGCAGGATGGTGCAGGTGCTTCTGGAAAGGGTGCTGGGGATCACTAGATGGTGCTCTTCCTCCTGGGTAGCAAACAGACATCCCACAGGGATGCTGAGAGGGATTCTCTTGAGGAAGGAACGTTGGTTTCATAAACAGTGTATTTCTTGCGAGGTGTTGATGTTGATGTCCTGGCCAAATTGTTGATCAAGTCTTTTGATGGTGGTTTTAATTCACTGATGCTCCTTCTGC
The DNA here is from genome assembly GCF_000690535.1 of Cariama cristata. NCBI lineage: Eukaryota > Metazoa > Chordata > Aves > Cariamiformes > Cariamidae > Cariama > Cariama cristata. The sequence goes on along the minus strand of NW_009622407.1, from coordinate 788 downwards.
AGTTTCCAGGGTGGGAAGGCTCTCCTATCTTCATGTGTTCATCAGCCAGCCTAAACATTGCTGGTTGTTGCCTGCTCTTGAGTTACACAAAGGAGGCTGCTGGGCTTAGTGTTCTGTTGGCAAACTGAAAAGATAATTTCTGTGCATAAAATTTACAACCCAAGTATAAAACAAGAGGTGGTGAAGTGATTTGGGGAGACTAGTTAGAAGAGGCTGAACCTGCTTAATTTCCTTTTTCTTTCCTCAACATGTGGAATGGTCTTTGCATCACCTTCAAGAACAGTATTTGAGGATCACCAAAATGGAAGTGAAGCTTGCTACAAATTCAGTCATTCACACAATTTGGTCCAAATCTCAGTGTTTTTGTTCTTTGTTATCTTGACAGGCCTTAGCAGGAGGAAATATGTTTCTGTACGTTCTTCACTTTTTTCCCTTATCCCACCTTTTTGACCTTTTCATATAATCCACATAGACAGGGGAAATGGATTTTAGCTGTGTAGTCTGCAGCTGACATGAATATATTAGCATCAATTTAAGTTTTAACCATATTGTTGGTTACATTTAAATATTTTTGTCCTATTCTTTTTGCAAGCTATCTTGAAGAGTGCTTACAAGACAAACTACTTACATGCTTATGTATTATCCAGTTAGACTTCAGAGTGTTACTATAAACATTCAGTGTGCTGTGTTATTGCATTGTTAGCTATCCTTGGACGGGTACTTTCTTGAACATTTGATGTATGTAGTAGATGCATTTGAGAGGGAAAATGCCCCTCTTTCTCCCCCCC
>NW_009622406.1:0-5709 GCF_000690535.1 Cariama cristata | reverse complement strand
TGGGATTGCCCCGACTCACATGCAGGACCCTGCACTTGGCGCTGTTGAACTTCTCCCTTCTTGAACTCTTTTGAAATGCAGTGCCAATTTTGCATGTAAAAAGGAGGAAAGGAGCTGAATGGCGGTGCATTTCCTACTAGATTAGGACCTTTAGAACCCAAGATCGGAGTTTAAGCAGCGCATTTGGAGACAAAAGGCTCTGGTCTCACCTCCGTCAGGTGCCTGGCACCCTCACAGGTACTTAAGCCCACTCCTTCTCTGAAAGGAGCAGCACGCATTTCACAAAGGCTGTTTTACAGCAGCGTGCATTTTATAGGCCATTTTGGGCTTCCTGTCTTCTACTCAGGATTCAAATGCTTTCCTGTGGTTGCTACATGATACAAGAAGCCTCTGCGACACCAGTGCTGCCTGTGTTCTTTGTAGGTCTCTGATCACAGCAACCCTTCAGCTGACATGGGTCTGTTGAGCAGCATCCCTGTCCTCAAGAGACGGCTCCAAAGTTCATGCCATACAACGTGGCAATCTGACATCCCCAATAGTTGTCCAAAAGAAATATCCAAATACATTTCTAAGCAGTTTGATGGACCTCCAAGTACTCTACTCCAATGCACCTAGACTGTGATACTCTGTTTCCTGAAGAAAGAAATCCTTCATTACGCTTCCTACTGACTTGCATCCCTTTAAGGAGCAATACTTTCTCTAATTCTCAGACCTCTCGGTCTCTTTCCACTTTTGATCCATTTAGGAGTCCACACACAATTACCATTTGCGAGATCTTGGTCCAAGTTAGATGAAGTCTATTCAAAGAGTCAGACAGTCAGCTAAAGTTTGTTTCTGTAGCGTTTTATTCAGTGGATTTCCTTACCAAACGTCTTTGAGAAACGAATAATGAATTTCAAACACTACCTCACCATAGCCTGAGGAATAAGCAGTACCTGATCATACCACCAGGTTCACATCACCACACGGCAGCATCAGCAGCGTGCTGACCAGGCTGTTTTGGAGAGGACAGGATGTTTAGAGTGTGGAGGAAAGTGGCCCTTGCACGTTTTATTCAGCATTCTCCCAAACGCAGAGCAAAACAGATCACTGGTACCCATGGCCACTGCCCCAGACAGGCAGGATCTGACCCGTGAGCAAGTGGGCTGGAGAAGAAGGTCCATACTGTGCAGAAGGTCAGCGTCCCATACAAACACAGTCCCAAATAGCAGGGAGAGAAACAGCCACAACCGAGTCCGTGAAGTCACAAGACATGCCTGTTCGGATGTCAACGCACAGAGGAACCGATACCCTGTACAGCCATCGAGTTATTCAGCACATGCAGCACTGCTCTTGGTGACTCTCATCAATACTCATCAGTCCACAGTTAGATTCAGTATTGAAAAAATATTTTGAAGATACAGCTAAGGCAGCTAATTTGTTCAGAGCTCAAGGTTAAGTGACTAGAACCCCTCTTGCAAAAAATCCATCCTTTTCAGAAAGCCTGATACAAGACAGTGAGCTTCCCCACAACCCTCAGTCCACCTTTTACACCTTGCCACTAGCTTTACCACTGCACCCAAAACATTTGGGCGGCAGGAGAAGAAAGGGAAGGCTGGGAAGTTTTTCCTTTTGCGATCTCTCTCTTCAGCCTAGATAAGGTCCTTCCTTTTGTCTTCTCCTGTCTAGCACCAACCAGTTCAAGCTGGAGTGTGTACAGACCCACAGACTCTCTGATGCGATATTAGGGACAAGCCATCACCGTTCGCATACCCCAGCAGCTTCAGGAAGACAGCCAAAGAGGGTGTTCTCCAGCACTGCAGACACAGGGCTCCCAGGGGAAGGGAGCTCAATCCATGCAGGATCAAATCAAATTGCTCCCTTCCCTCCCATAGCCCACCAATACTTTTTTTTTTCCTAACTAATGGCCACAGATTGGCCTTGCCAGCATGAAATCCCTTACCCACTTCGGAGCTTCATGCCACTCTTGTCATTGCAGTACCCATATCAGGAGGTGGAAAAGATTCTCACATATGACAATTCTCAGTCTGGCATGGCTTTGTACTCTTAAGGAAATGCTCGAGGTGCTTTTATGGACAGCTCTTCCAGCTATATTTTCCTGTACGCTGAATTTTTTAAACAGAATTCCAGGGTATTTTGCCCTGGAATGGAAGAGGGGTAAGCCTGGACATAATTCCCTGTTGCTTCCAGACCAGTATGACATCCCTTGCCGAGCACTGATTTCCTTACATGAGTAGACATACTCTAATAAGATACTCGATTATCCAACTAAGCTCAGCAATACCTCATATTAGAAGGCAAGTCTTGTATTCAGCTTTTAGAATGCAAGAATCTAAGGGCTCATTTGATTTGTACATGCAGGTCTCTACATTAAAAAACTCAGCAGCAGACCCATAGCACAAGCGAAATCTTTCTTCATTGCTTACCAACGCTGTGCAAAACCTGTGTGCCCTCATTCCATCAGCATTCTGCCATTTACAGCAAGTGCTGTAATTGTGGGGAGACAGGACCCCTGAGCACAGTCATTGACCTGCAAAGTTGAATGGTTTCTGGGGATAAATCCAGTGGCCTGGTTTTTTTCCAATATATAACGTTGTACACGTTTGGCAGGTGCACACAATGTAGATCGTACATCTGGAAAACTACACTGTCACCACTTTCACGCTGAACTACAAGTTGCAAACCATTACAGAACGAATAGTGATGATGGAAGTTGTTCGGTGCAGCATTATTTAGCAATTCTCAACCAATAATGGACTTAGCCCAAAACATGAAGCATATGTGGAGAAACTATTTTTAGAAACAAGATGCCTAGTAAAGGTCAACACTGGAGTAAGATCAAGTCCTGCAATTAAGGCACTGCATTTTCAATATACTAATCCATGACCACAGCCTCAGCTTCAGCATTCAGAGAAACCAGAACATATGGGCTATAAAAGTTCGGGGGGGGGGGGGGGGGGTTAAAAGGGGGGGGGGGGGGGGGGGGTTGTGTTGTTTTTTTGGTTTATGGGGTTTTTTTGTTTGTTTTTGGTTTTTTTGGTTTTGTTTTTTAGTGAAGCAGCTCCAGGAGCAAACAACCAGGCTGACACTCACCTCAAGTACTTGATCTGAGTACATTAATCTGACAGGTTCTGGTGCCAAACAAATCCTGCTTAAATCTCTCTGGTCCTACAGAAGTTTTCTACCCCAGTAACCCTTTACCATTCAGGTTGGTTTTTATCCCTAAAGTCCGCATCACGTGGAAGCAACCTTTCTAAAGCTGAACTTTGCATCATGGATCTATGGTCTGCATTAAAAACAGTCTCAAAGAGCTGCTTCTAAACCACTTCCCCTAACTCTATTATCCTGCTTGGTGTCCAATTTTTAAAACTAAAACTGTACCACTAAGGGCAAGATCCAGTAGAAAAAGAACACAAACAAACCTGCCTCCTTATTTCCCAACCTCATCTCCTAAACTTCATCACCAAGCCAAGAGAGGCTTATAGCTGACTTAACTTGCAAGTATGCAAGAGTCTATGAATACATGTTTAGCTTTGAATAAGGGGAGTCCTTCTGCAAGTGGCCACTTACTGATGAATCTCAGCATACATTTAATAGAAAACATTGTTTAAATGGAAAACAGTGAGCAGGCACTACATTTACGCAGTCCCACAAAGAGACACCCAGGTCTTCTTGCAGACTTTCAGTGCACCTCACCGCAAGCACCCTCCGCTTATTTCTGCTCTTCCCAGGGATGGAGTGCACTGATCCTTAGAAACAGGGCTCCGAGTCAGAAGAGCGACGAAACACTGACACTGGCTAGCTCTTCCAGGATTAGCAATTTGATGGCTATTTCTGACACTCTGCAAGATTTCAGATTGTTTCAGAAATTAAGTGTCACCGCATCAGGAAGTTACGGCAGATCTTCCACAGAGGTTAAAGCAAGCAATTCCCAGGCCCCCCAGCCTGCCTTCAGACAGGGTTATTAACTGTCTGCATAGGTGATTAAGCTTCAGCCCAAGAACTACATCCGTAAGCCTGAAAGTAATTCAAGCAGATTCAAGCAAAGCATCCTGCATTAAATTGCTATTGTCCTTAAATCACTACACTCCTCGTGCATCTTCAACTTTATTCTGATAGCATATTAATTGCTTGACCTTTTCACTACTGTCATCCGTGCGGACACGGGATAGAGTTCATGCATAACAGCAAAGAGGAGCAGAAGACTTAAACATTTTACCCTCAACCTTCAAAGCTAAAACCATTGTCATCTGTTGCGTCAAACCATTTAGCCCCCCGCCCCCAAAAGTCACCTTAGAAACCGAATCGTCAAAGGAGTTCTTTTTATCCAGCCATATGTGGTCCCCATCTTAATGAAGGGCCCTCCTTCCGAAGCAGACCTCCTTCTATTTCAGTTGGAGGCAGCAACCACAATAAGGAAAAGAACGAAAGACTGGGGTGGTTTTTTTCCCCTCCAGGAAGCCAGTTATTTGAATAGTGTGAAGAGCAGCAATAATTCCTCTAGACCTTGGTTTGGTCCCATGTGTCACATCCTTTCTTACATACAGAACAACTACGCCCGTATGTCAAAAGCACATGGCCCAAACAGACCTGGTGGTTTTGAACAACCAGAGCCAAGCCAGAGGCAATAGAACCAGGAGACGAGCTACTAATGACATTGTCAGGTCACGCAGACACCAAATCATCAGTTCATGCAGAGCTGTAAGTACTTCTGACCTCAGAGAAACCCCTGCAGCCTACAGGCTGTGTGGCCTGACAAACGGCGAGGCTGGAGAGGCAAGTCGCACCAAGACGAAGAGCAACAACTGCTTAGTTTTAACCAGAGTTTCCATTTTTATCTTTCCTTCCCTTAGTTCATGGATCTGAACAGTTAAGGAGGTTTAACTTGTCACATGCACATTTTTTATGAGGGCAAGTCCTTCTGACAAATTTGCTGATAAACTGGTTTTCAGATGAAAGGAAGTTTCTTTAAACATTTGTATTGTGTGTGTGCGAGATATTCAGGCCTGGTTATTTGGGCCCTCACATCCACTTGAGACATCCACACCTCGGGGATTGTCAAGCTCCTGCCTTCCCACCTCCAGAAGCCCGGGGCCAAGATGTCGGCTCCAGAGATGCCAGCTGTAAAACTCACATTTGGCTTCAAGAAATCTCACTTCAGAAGTCTCTAATAAAAGTGAATTGGACTACTGATGGGAAAAGTATGTGCGAACCTCAGTTTAGACTTAACGTTTTGATCCCCTGTAACAGCAAATACTTGAGGTGGCAGGGAGGTAGGGTCACGCAGGGACTAGAAGGTTGACATTTCTCATCAAACTTTGACAAAACAAAGTACTTACAACGCTGCCATCTCTACATAGAAGACAGCAGTTACTATTCCTCTGAAAAATCTTGAAAAATCCTCCTGATCACCTGTCCTCTACAGAAGAAAATTCATTCTGGCAACACTCACTTTTTGCCAGCGTAACAGAAAAACAGGTTCGATGCCTACAAATGAGATACAGCCCCCTCCCAGTATTTTCGGCTCTCATCCTAACGATCTTCTAATCGCCCACTGAAATTCCCCGGCTAGCGTCTCTCCCGCTCCCGGAGGCCGGGGTAACACAAACCCACGGTCTACCGGGGACCGTACCCGCACCGGAGCCCTTCCTCCGCAACCGCCGCCTCCGCACGGCCCCCGCGCAGCTCCCCCTCCCTCCTCCTCCTCCT
>NW_009622405.1:0-1746 GCF_000690535.1 Cariama cristata | reverse complement strand
CCAACACCCCCAGGTCTTTTTCAGCCGGGTTCAGTTTTGATCTTTTTGAACCTCATACAGTTGGCCTCAGCCCATCGATCCAGCCTGTCCAGATCCCTCTGTAGGGCCTTCCTACCATCAAGCAGATCAACACTCCCACCCAGCTTGGTGTCGTCTGCAAACTTACTGAGGGTGCACTCGATCCCCTCGTCCAAATCATCAATGAGGATGTTAAACAGAACTGAAATTAAAACATTTAAAAGCAGAAAGAGAGAGGGGATTAGAGAAATGTGAACCTTAGAGTAATTTAATACATGGGACTTAAAGGAACAATTCTTTTTCTATTACAGGATTACCTTCCGCTTTTAAAAATTTGTGAATTATATTAGATCTGGGGCCAATTTTTGACAGTTGCATCAAATCTGGGGTAAAGTATAGTTCAAATAAAAAAGAAGACAGAAAGCTTTAACAGAAATAATTCCTGTTTCCCAAAAATGTCTGACTAATCTCTTCTCTTCCAGCCAATTAGGCATTTTAAAATCATATTTTAAAATATTTTGTACAAGATGCACACATTGTTTAGAAGTGAAGGTCAGGTGTATATAGAGATGCCTTCAGATTTTTCTGCTTTAAAGCCGGTATTTCTCTGTACAAACTATGTAGATGCACACTTACTCATTCTGCCAACACATTTGGCATTCCCTACATTGAACTGTGGCTTCTTTCCACACAAACACTCCTTGCTGTTCTCGAATTATCAGGTTTTTGAGGCTTGCTTGAAACAGAGAAGGTGAAAAAAAGTTGCAGCATTCACTTTAAAAAAACATAAGTATTTAAAGGAATGTATCCTTTTGAAAATACATATATGTCCATCAGCCACATGGTCATCACCAGTCTAACTCAGTATACAGCAAATGCAATATGCTCTATCAGTAGTGGTTGTTTGGATAAGCTAATCAGCAAGTAACTCTAAATCCATGTGATAAAACATGAGGTTGAAAGAATCATTTTATATGATGATGGAGACAGAGAATTCATCATAGCTCTACTATGAATTATTACCGAAGACATAGCTCTTTCCTTTTCCTCCTTCTTTTTTTTCTTAGGATGTCTTATTGTTTCCTGCAATGTCACGTTGCATGTGTAATGTCAATATACTTCATCCAGGCAGAACTTGACTGATTTTTTGTTTAGGAAGGATGAGTTAATCTTGAACAGAATAGAGCAGTATATGTTTAATTGTAATTGGCTCCAAAACAAGCACCTGCCCAGGTAACAAGTATGATTTATTTCTCTTTTATAGAAAGCAAGTCTCCATATTTTATGGCTGTTCTAAGTCATTAAAGAAAATATTAGACCTGAAGGTTACTATTCATCTAATTCAAACTGTTCAAGCATGATGCAATTGAAATCCAAGTGTCATAGGTTGTGATCCTGCTGACAGTTTTTTAATGAAGTACTTGAGAGATATAGTGTTTTATGTAACAGCAGTAAGGGACTCCAGTTTCTTACCTTTATATTGGATGAGTTCCCCAATATATTACCATTAAAATACATGCCAAAATCTTTGATAGAACTACAAATGCCTATAAATCCTAGTAAATTTAAGAATCATCCCCCATTAGCTTCCACTGCTCATCTACTTCAATCTGTGCATGAACTTTCAGCTCTCAGCTTATATTAATATCTTAGATTTCAGAAAGCAATGCAAACTAAAGGAGAAATATCATATCGAAAATATTTTGCTCTCTCCCTTTTTTTTTTTAA
>NW_009622404.1:0-3871 GCF_000690535.1 Cariama cristata | reverse complement strand
CAGAACTGGACACAGCACTCCAGGTGTGACCCCAACAGAGCAGAGGGAGAGGATAACCTCCCTCGACCTGCTGACCACACTCTTCCTAATGCACCCCAAGATGCCGTTGGCCTTCCTGACCACGAGGGCACATTGCTGGCTCATGGGCAACTTGTCCCCCAGGACTCCCAGGTCCTTCTCTGCTGAGCTGTATTCCAGCAGGTCAACTCCCAGCCTGTACTGGTGCATGGGGTTATTCCACCCGAGGTACATTTTAGATGAAAGTGTAAAATAGCTGTGCTGTGATTAAGGCAAGGATCAGACCAGTTCACTGTTCTAATTTATGGTGACAGTATTTGCAAATTAGCTTATGTACTGAAGAATGCAGCAGAGTACCTTGAACAGTGCACTGTTGAATATTGCAACAACTCCCAAATTTGTCTTCAACAATTTTCAAGAGATCTTTATCTTCCCATAAAAGATTTTTAAAAAATGATTGGGAAAAAAGGTCATACTGGAAAAACTGTTAAGGCAGAAAACATATTTTTTGCTTTTGTCCTGTAGACCTCTAAATCTTAGGTGTAAAGGTTCTAGGTACAGACAGTATTCCAAAACTTAAGTGTTTTGATATTCCCATCCTTTTGACATTCCGTAAACACACAGTTCCAAAAGTCTTTATATTATCTTCAAGAATCAGAACTTTAGGATGGTTTCATACTGACCGTATAGTCATTGTGTTATAAAAAGACCTATCTTGAAGCATGACTATAAACTATTATGAGGTTCTTCCAAATGGTTTTGAAATTTCTGTATGTCCCAGCTTTCCTAAATTTTACCCAGATGTCTGATAAACACAACATTTCAAACAGTGTACTAGACTTGGCAGGCACTAAATTCAGCAGAATGTAAATTACATTCAATGTGTTTAGAGATCCTCTTGGCATTTTTCTCCTTCCGTAGACTCAGCACACTGTTATCCTAGTGAGTCCCATCTACTAGTAGGCTGGAATTCATCATCATGAGATAGCGTTTAAAAAATCTCAAGCAGCTCACTAGAAACTTTTGATATTACAAAAATTACATGCTACTTTATTTCTTTATGATTTTCTCACTTGATTGTGTATTGTAGTTTTTTTTTTTAATGTCATCAAACTGTGGCAGTAGCTGTTAAATAAAATATCCATCCTAAAGTCTACTCTAGTGGAAGCTGCTCTTAAATGACTTTTACTAGCAGCTGCCACTTTAAGGCTTGTGCATAAGGGTTTAAAAAAATTAAGAATTTCGGTTTTCAAACAACTCTTCTGTGTTTTCAACGTGTTCTAAGCTCATCTCACTGGTAGAACTTTACAAATATTTGAGTTTCTCTATATATTTTCATTTTTCGCATGTTAGATATCTTAGGTTTGACAAGCCACTTTCTCATAAATTGAATTACTGTAGCGCTGAGTAATCAAGCTGCAAACGAGAACCTATTTTGAGAGCTGCCTTACAGACCTACAGGGAAAAAGTGCTCTGATCCTGAGAGCTTAAGGCCTCTAAGTGGAAGGCTGGAAACAATCAGTAGGGACAAATGGGTGGGAGTATGAAAGCACAGAATTAAGGTGTTGGTTGGCATGCTGGGCAGTCTTCTTAAATGCCCGAAGCCTTATCTGCTGCTAAGATTTTTTGTAGGTATAACATGTAGGCAAAGTGAGCTTACAAGAAACTGAAGAAGATGTTTTGTTGTTTTTTCTTGTGTGGGGGTTTGTTTTGTTTTGGGGTTTTTTTTGAGCTATTAAGAAGCTCTCATCCCTGAATTGCACTGTATGGCTCGGATACTCTGCAGCTAATGCTCTCCTTTAATGACTTGTGGACATCATCTGAATAGAAGTGAAGGTTAAATCCTGTCTGACTAGCTTAACTAATACAGAGCCATTAGCTGTCACAGGTGTCTATGATTAGCCTTTGGTTTAGCAATTACAGAAAAATGTTAAATACTCCCCATTTGACTTTACAGAATATAATAAATTTCAAGTGTTGTCAGCTTGCTAGTGCTTCATTAGAAGAACCTAGTTTTGCATGTCTTCATAAAAAAGCAAACTCTGACTAACAGAATGAGTAAAACATACAGTAAAACTGCCTCTGTAAGTAGTCTTTAGATTTCAGTTTTCTTGGAGCAAGCTACAGTTGTCAGCCTTTTCTCAGGAATGAAACACAAAGATATCCATGGCTAAATTTAAACCTTCTAGCTGACATATTTGCTGTGCATGTATGTGATGATCTGAATAAATGTCCTAGATGTGTTTGATAAGTTATGCTTGCTCCCTCCTCACAGTTAGGAATGTCTGACTGGAGTGGGGAGAAGGTGACGTTGCAGGTACTGACAGTGTTTTGGTTGAGATTTTTGATGCAAGATGTGGTATTAAGTTAGTGACAAGTTCAAAAGACTGGAGTTCATTATGAAATACTTAATAAATCAGTGAAAAAAAATTTCTGTGATGGGTAGCATGACAGGCTTTCAGGATAGCTTTTGGCCTTTAGACTCCTGTCTCATCCTTCTGCACGTGTTTCTCAGTGTTGTGGAGCTGTATTCATTCTTGCTGGGACTTAATAAAGTAGGATGCACCAATGTCAATATTAATGAAAATCCATCTACATTGAAATTCATATATCTCAGAAATAAATATATCTTACTATAAATCACTGGCAGGAGTATAAATCTTAATGTTATAGATGTGTCCAAGGATGAATATATAGATTATAATTTTTAAAATCTGCAATACTTTGAAAAAACAAATCCTTCTTGTTACTGCATTTTTTTAAATGATGGAATATAATTAGTTCCATTATGTGGATGTGCTTATGTAACAGCTTATAAATATATATGAAACCCTTCCTAGAGAAGATACAGTCTTTATTCCAGTGGTCTTAGTAACTTGCTGAGATGACAAATGTAGGGGACAAACCCCATACACCCTGATAAATTAACATCTCCTTCTCTCTTTAACATTTCAAATATCCAATCAATCTAAAAACTTCCTGATAGTTACATAAAATTTGTATTGTCTGCTTTGATTTTTCTGTACTTTTTCTTTGAGCCCTCTTTGTCCTCAAAGAGACATGAGAATTAATGTTAATTACTAATTTATTGCTTCAGGTTATAATGAAAAACCCTCCAAAACAATCAAGTTTCTTTCTGCTCCTGTTTAAAAGACTGTCCTGCATTCTGCCCTGTAAACCTGAGCCTATACCTTTGGATTTTAAATCCTATGTTCTTTATTCCAAAGAATCAAAATGGTGGGCCTTGAAGCCACACCACAGAATAAAAATGATGAAACTGAGAACCGATGGAGTTTTAATCTAATGAGCTGAAAATCCTGCCTGTAACCTTTGGCAGTTATTTTTAAGTATCTTTCATGCGTCTATCTGCTTTAGTCTTAAATAATGATTGAGACATACACTGAGGAACGAATGTGTGTAATGTCAAGGAAAGTCAAATAACTGAAATATTAGTATAGTTCTAAAATATACCTGAAATATGTTCAACTATAAAACTTCTTAATTAGTAAATGGCTAGGCTTTTTCTTAATGTTTGTCTCTGTCAGTCTCTTCAAAGTGTTGGCTTGAAAACTGATGTTTATACACACACGCTATATATGTGTATATATATTATATCTAAGTTGGCCTCTAAAGTTGCCTTTATGCTGTCAAATTGCTTAACTGGAAAAAAATGCATATGCTTTTTTGCAGGATAAAGATTAGAAGCTTTTTAACGGGATTAATAAGGAAGACAAAATATTTTGGTGTTTCGTTTTATGTCATGAGGAAGATTTTTTTATTATTGTTAAGGTTTCTTAACAGCTTGGATTCTATAATTATAATGGCTTTTGAAAGAGCAGTATTAAATCAGCTA
>NW_009622403.1:0-3682 GCF_000690535.1 Cariama cristata | reverse complement strand
AGCATTGCATGAGGTTGTTGTGACCCAAGGGCAAGACCTGGCACTTGTTCTTGTTGAACCTCATACAATTGGTCTCAGCCCATCGATCCAGCCTCTCCAGATCCCTCTGTAGAGCCTTCCTACCCTCCAGCAGATCAACACTTCCACGCAACTTGGTGTCATCTGCAAACTGACTGAGAGTGCACTCAATTCCCTCGTCCAAATCATCAATGAAGATGTTAAACAGAACTGGCCCCAATACTGAGCCCTGGGGAACACCCCTGATGACCGGTTACCAATGGGATTTAACTCCGTTCACCACCACTCTCTGGGCTTGGCCATCCAGCCAGTTTTTCACCCAGTGAAGGGTATACCTGTCCAAGCCATGAACTGCCATCTTCTCCAGGAGAATGCTGTGGGAGACATAATCTAAACGTAATATAAACAAGCATAGGTCTCCAAAAGCTGGTAGCCTAACGTCTGCTAAACTTCTGCACTCAAACTCAGCCTGTGTCAGGTGTACGCTACTGCAAATATTAGATCAGATTGGTCATTTAAAAAAAAACAATATAAGCACAGCTTAGTGGAAGTATGATGGAGCAGCTGTTCCTTAAAATTCTGTCCATAAAAAATATTATTAAGATGAGAAAACAAGGTCATTAATGTGGGGCTGGTTTAAACTTCACCCCATCAGGCATAGGATCATATCATCAAAAGTGCTCTCTGGTACGCATTCGATGGGTGCCAATAAGGACTCACCTGGTCTGTACTGGCTGGCTACTGCATGGTGTTCCTGATAAGCAGTGCAGACAATGACACATCAAGGTTTTGGGGAATGAGGGAAAAGAAGACATGGACATGATTTACGCTGTGCCATTTCCCTTCAGGACCAGACGAAAGGCGCTTGATCCCATTTTATTTATTTTTATAAATGTATCTGTTCGGAGCAGGATCCTTTGGCCTCTCTTGTAATATACGTCTTAAAAGAGCTATTTCCAGGAAGGGAAAATTAGCAAATAGTTTAAAATTAACTGAGTAACGGAAAACGATACAGAAAATAGACTCTCATGTGGATGTAAACCACATGCTTTTAGAATCAGAACTATCACAGTTAAAATCTAGTCAGTCACCTTCCCTATAGTAACCAAAATTTCTGCACATGCACTCTTAAGATTGACTGGCAAATGTTTTTGTTAATTTGTCTGCAGAAGTGAGAGTTTTCATAATTATTTCTACGAAAAATTAAGAAAAAATATTTTTGCTGATTTCAGTGGCTATCTATTATAAATGGGTTAGTAAAATGATCTGAGAACCACCAGAACATTTGACCAAGTGGCTCAAAACAGAGGCAATGCACATAAAACAGTGAACCATGTAACACATATAATTTAAGTAAAACACTTTGTGTTTGAGCAGTAACTATCTGCTTTTGACACTATTTTACTACCTATATGACAAAAAAATTTGTGAAGTTCTCTAGCGTGGGAACTTAATTAAAGTCTCAAAATAACCTGTTTTATTTCTTTTCCACAGTGAGGAAATGAGAGGTCTGAGTCAAAAATCAAGGTCTTCTTATGCTACATGTTGTACAGAAAGAGAGGAAGAAGCAGGCTCTGGTGCTAAAAGATAACTGTCTGGAGAGATGAGATTACGGGCATTAAAATGCAAGCACTGTTTTCCCTGTGTTGTAAAAGAGGAACTAACAACTACATGCGTCACACAGAGGCTTGAATATCAGTTTTATCTGACATGAGATGAGAAACTTGCAGCTTGGGAAAAGATCTGTTCCAAGGAGTATCAGTCTCTGTAGCCTCTCCAGTAGGGTCTGGTCTGACATTGCAAAGTAGATGGATCTAGATCGCCCTGTGGTTGTGTCCAGTCACTCTCGCTTGGACAGTTTGATGCAAAAATGAACACTGACAGGGATGTCATCTTGTGGCTTTGAGGTTAACATCCAGTTCTGGTCCGGCACTCTGCTTACACCTTTCTGTCATGGAGAGGGAAGCAAGCGAGGTGCCAGGCTCCATTTCCTTTTTTTCTTCCAAGTGGTTTGGTCAGTGCTCTCTGCTTTCCACAGCTGCCCTCTGGGGCTTGAAAAACAGAGGGTGCTGATCCACAAACGGAATGGAACAATCACCTTCAGGTCTGAATTTTGTCTGAAAACCCAAACTCCAAGTCACCAGGGGATTGCACTCCTCCTCCGCTCAGAGAAAGCTCATCTGCAGCACTGAGGTTTGACAGCCTCGCAAGTGGTAGACGAGTCTTGCTTACCTGACACGTCATGGTGCAACTCAGGAACCTCCAGACCGGAAAGCCAAGCTAGAAGTTGTAATAACTCACATCCGCTGCAAGTCGGTAGAAAGAGGACCTGAAACTCAGGCGCACCAGTGGCTTGCACACCATTCTCAGGGCCAAATTTTGGTCCTCATGCATCACTGCATTTTTGCATAAGAATTAAGGTTTGGTGTAATAAAATGCCTACTTTGTGTCAGGTCTTCAGCTGCATTTTTTTATTTTCCTTTTTTGAGCAGTGAAATGGTGTCTTATGCATTTGCAGCTAAATATGGCTACAAGATTAGGTAAGCATGATAATAAAGGGTTATGGAAATGTGCTGACCACAACTCAAAGCGCAAGTCACAGTGTATGAGAATACACATGTTTAGGGGTTAGGTTTATGAGAAATAAGGATCCGAATGATGCTGTGCTTGCGAGTCATGGGCCTTGTGTTTTTTTAATGCCAGGAGTGATTTATTTCTTGTAAATAAGTTTTGCTCAACTGGGGCATCCAGTTACTACAGACCTTGTTTGGTATAAAAACTAACGGCATAGAAAAATATTGCTCTAGCAAGGTTTAACTGGTTGTCAGCCCAAACATGTGGCTGAACATGAATTCCACTGCTTGAAATATCCTCTAGTAGCTCAGCAACATCTTAATGTCAAGAGGAGATTATAGTCAGCGTTCCCATTGAGCCATGACTCAGAGGTACTGTATGGAAAGAGGACATTTCCAGCAAAAGCATGATATGGAAACTAAACACAGAAGTGCTGGAAATCTTCCCTCCTGTAGAAAAAAAAAAAGAAATGTGAAAGGCTAGCTCTTCTGAAGTGGAAGTTTGGCTGCTGCTGGGAACGGTGTGAAAATACACATTACATGCATGGTTCCTCATATATAACTATGTTTCACAGCACGTTTCATCACCCACCTTTGCCCTCCCTTTTTTAATTCACAAAAGACACAGGAAGAGACTTTGCTTCTCAACAAAAATAAGTGCAAAACCTTGGGAAGGTGACATTTTTGCAAAGCAGGAACTCTGATAACATGAAACGGTATAGTTTTGCTTGCGTTGCATAAAAGCTGGCTATTAACATACCTTAGATACTTCGAGAGGTATGGAAATGTTTTAAAAAAACATGGACTGAAAAGATTGGCCTCAGTGAAACTTACATTAAAAAAACCCAAGGAGACACTTAAATATTCATAGTTTCCATTTCTAATCTTTCTCCCTGTAAGTTTCCTGACATACATAATTCTCAGCTATGTTTGTGAGATGCCCAGCATTCTGAGGTCAGATGCATATTTCTTGTTTGGATCCAAACAGGTTATTTTAAAAGTTCTGATCCTGTACAGACTTGCACACAAGAGTAATTATAAAATGATCAGGACTTTATCCAGTTTCAAAGCCAGCCACATACTCCTGCATA
>NW_009622402.1:0-3797 GCF_000690535.1 Cariama cristata | reverse complement strand
TAGAAGGTGTCCTTGCCCATGGCAGGAGGATTGAACCTAATGATCTTTAAGATCCATCCAACCCAAACCATTCTATGATTCTCTGATTCTGTGAATGTACGTGAACAGTTATACTTTGCACTTGTTTTCCTGTGTTTTAATCTTGGTATTTTATTGGCCAGAATCCCCTGGAACAGATGCTGGAGAAAGGAAAGTGGGGGTTCTCCCAGTTTGAATTAGGTAGGCTATAATTAAGAGTGAGACTGGAGGTGGAAATGCATAAGTCTAAGCCAGGATATAGTGGAAATTTAGAGGAGACTTTGAGCTGAGACTGCAGCTTATTGGGAAGTGTTTGTTGCCACTCTGATTATTTCTTTCCTTTTCCTTTACTCAGGAAAGAAGGTTTTGCTCCTTATGTGACAGTTGTTCCAAAACAGTATGCCACTTGCTTGTCCACAGTCAAACTACTGGTACCAAGAGTTTCCTGAAACATATTTATACAGTGTGCCTATGTACAGTGTACACAGAAGTTCTATGTGAATCTAAAAACAGATTTTATGTTCCTTAGAATGTCTAAACTTCTCAATTTTTCACAGCTATAGGTTTGGACTCTTGTCCTGAACCACAGACCCCAAGCAATGGGATCAAAATTGGAGACAGATACATGGTTGGAGATGTGGTGTCTTTCCAGTGTGATCAGGGTTATTCTCTTCAGGTGAGCCAAGTTTCCAATTTCAATAGGTGCTTTTTAGTTCTTTAACATGGTTATGTTTGAGTCTGTCGATATGAAATGGACACCAAACTCTTCAGGAGTTGTGAACATGTGATAAGCTTACAGGACTGGTAGGCTTTTTGCCAAATATTAAATTAGCAACTATCCAAATATTCCACCAGAAGTGTATGGCTCTGTGCTTCTCTGCATTAGTGATTATAGGTTGTTATCTATTATTGATGGTATCTTTGATATTCATAGCTGAGCTATGAAGTGTTGGCAAATTAAGTTAAATCACTTGATGAGCAATTATCACTAGTTCTCTATGTACAGGAGAAAAAAGAAAGTGAAGAGGGAAAATAAGAATAAGGGAAAGGAAATAGTTGTTTTTCTCAATAAATCAGTTAGTGTCAGTTATTTTCTTTGAGTAATTTCTCGGGGTTTTTTATCCAAAATTTTTCAAATTTGAGTATATTTTTGCCAATCAAATTTGCTATGTTCTTGCATTAGCAAAAGATGTAACTAGGGGCAATGCAATAAATTGTGAACTGTGACAAATTTGCCTCTTTGAGTGAGTTAGTGTATATAACCAGTAGTAATCTGTCTGCCTACAGGAAAGATCTTGAAAATATTTTGAAAAATTTGTGCAGTTACACTGTAGAATTGAATCCAAAACTGAGTACTGTTTCCACTTGAGATATTCCCTGAAAGGACTAACGTTCCAACTGTTAGGTTACTATTTTCAGCAACTATGTTTTTCTCATGTCTGACTCTGCAGACTACAGTCTCCGCTTTATCTAGCTTTTTGAGAGCATAAAAAGAGAGAAAACAATCATATTATGTATGCATAGAAAAAAGTCTTAAAGGGAGAAAATGTTTTGTATGTAACAGCACATGATTAACTTCTAATGGAGTTATTGATAACTTTGGAGTAAAATAGCAAAAGGGTAACTTACCTGCCTTTCTTTCTTCATTAACATCTGTCTGGCCTGTAACACATGTTGATGAGTATCAGACTAACTAACTGAAGCAAAGTTTTGAAAACACTAGTAATTTCAAACTTTTATTTTACAAAATTTTGTGAAGGCCTAAATACTGGGATCATATGTACTGCATCAAAACTAGAAATAGAATCACTTTTTTTGACTAAAAGGTATGTTTTTAACAAGCTGCAGTTTATGTATTGTGATAGAAACTAAATAAACTTGTCTGCTTCCAGATCTCAACTGCCACTTTGATTTGGGACCTGTATCCCAGTTTCCCTTTCAAGACAGAGTTCCTAGTCGTGTGTGCAGGCTTCTAGCATTTCAAGAAAAACTGAAATGTTCTGTGGTTGCAGCTCTGACAATGACTATTAAAGTTTATTTCTTACGTTGCCTGATTTTAGCTGGTCTTTCTTGGAACAACCTGTCACTAATGTTTTTCTTCTTTGTTTTAATTTCACACTTAAGTACATATGTATGAGCAGACAAGCCACAGTAAATGGCTGAAATAAAGAAAATAAAAGGACATTGGAGTATAGACTGTGCAAACACACATGTAAAACCTCTTCGCTCTATATTGGTTTTCTGGCTTATACAGTATGACTTTGCCACTTCATTTGTTTTTCTCTTCTAGCAATGAGCAGATATGCCTACTTGCACTATGGAGAAAGCGTGCTTATTTTTCTTCTAGGTAACCATTTACAGTTACTTTGGATGCTTTAGAGATGTTTGGTTCCTTCAAATGCTACAGGCTCTGAATAGATAAGGAGATTTAACAGGAAAAACTAACTTTTCATATGAAGGATGAACAAACAGGCTAATTTTTTCCTACTGCTGATTTTTTTCTACTAGGTCATCTTAAAGTGTATGTGGTTTTGTAAGATATCCCAAGTACAGTTCTCTTAAGATTTTTCATTTTTGTTTGCTGTCTCTGGAAGACAATTACAATTACATGAGGCTGATGAACAACACAGAGTGTCATTCTTGGAACTTATCTGTAACAGGTTGCCTTGAAATCGTAACACCTCTATTGTAAAGAGACACATGCTGTAAAGACATTCCTTAAATATTTCAGCTTTTGCAACTTAAGCCAACTGTTTCAAGGGTTATGGTAAGAACTGCATTTAGAATAAGTAGTGTGAATTTAAGATGTAAAGTCAATACTGTACAATTTATATAGTTCTTATCATTTTATCATGTTCAACAAATGATGCAAATCAATACTATGTAAATGTTGCTTCAGTTAGAACTTTAGTTTCTAGACCCTTGGTTTATACTAAAGCTGGTATTATAGAATTCAGCTGGATACTGTTATAATGCTAGAAATAATACTAAGGGCATTGACACAACTATCTAGTCGGCTAACAGTCACATAGTTAAGATTACAGTCTTCTCTTGTATAGAAGGTATGATACAATTCACAGTGTACAATATAATTGTTGCACCTTATTTTTTATATATTTTGATGATGTTTTAAATTATGAATTATTTTTGTTGAGATATTAATGATGTGCTGTATATTGTGTATTTTTTATTATATGAATTAGCAAATATTCTGTCATTTTAGGGACACTCACATATCACCTGCATGCCTGGACCAGTAAGAAGATGGAATTATCCGATTCCAATATGTTTAGGTATGTTTGGAATACATAAACTTTCTTAAATATGCCAGAATGAGAAAGCCAGAGAACTCAAAAACAAGAAATACATGTAGGGGAGAGAAGAGGGAGAACTGGAAGAACTTAATTAAAAGTGAAAATGGTCAAATGAAGCTGAACATTTTCAAAGTAGGCTGCACAGTTGTTTTGGCAAAGCTTTTCTGAAACGTCCAATCAAGAAGAAGAAAGCATGAAATATGTTCTAGTCAGAATCTGTGATCAATTCACTATCAGTGATGAGACCTCCAGAGACCCTTGCAAACAGAATTTATTTATGAATCATTTCCCCAGCAGAGTGATGACTATTATAGAAAATACTAAAATAGAAATAGCATTACATTTTCATCTCTAATAAGTTCAACATAGGCATGTCTGCCCGATTTAAGAAGATACACTATTTTCCAAATTAAACTATATACATGACCATATTAATATTTGTCACGGTCCACTAAGTAATGGACT
>NW_009622401.1:22501-25788 GCF_000690535.1 Cariama cristata | reverse complement strand
AAGAGGAAATGGCCTCAAGTTGTGCCAAGCAGCATTTAGACCAGATATTAGGAAAAACTTCTTTACCGAAAGGGTTGTCAAGCGTTGGAACAGGCTGCCCAGGGAGGTGGTGGAGTCACCATCCCTGGAGGCATTTAAAAGGCATGTAGATATGGTGCTTAGGGACATGGCTTAGTGGTTGTCTTGGCTGTGCTAGGTTTATGATTGGATTCAATGCTCTTAAAGGTCCTTTCCAACCAAAACAATTCTCTGATTCTATGTATATCTGATAAATGTTGGTAAGTGGTTCAAAAGGTTGTGCTGCCTAATTACAGGTTTCATATGTTATAAATGCCATGTAATCCTTCTGCAAGAACTACTGTGAATTCAGCGACCTTAATTTACAACAAATCTACTTTTGTTAATACAAAGTACAGCTACTAACTGCATCTTCCCATCACATGTGCCACTAAAAAAAAAAACAACTAAACCCAACACTGATGCTAAGAAGAAGAAACTGATGGGAAAGGAAATGACATCTTTAAAGACCATCTCCTAGTGTCCTAGCATTACAATTATAAAAGGAAGGCTGTATACCCTGAAGCCAAGGGAAGTATTAAAAACATTCCTAGAGCTGTATTTTAGAAGCATATTTAAATGGATGCTGCTATATTAGCCTCCCCACTTTTATACAGAGATTCAGTAGGTGAGGTAAAGAATTTATTATTTAATAGAAATAACAGAGAAACACAGCTTTAACCATGGGGCTACAGATTTTTTATTATTATTTTTCATGGTAAAGGCACTACCATATTGACCATTTTCATGTACAACCCTCTCAGCATCTCATTACAGGGAAGTCCAGTTCCAGTATTGTATGTTCAAGTGATGTACCAACAGTACCCACACCAACACAGAAACTTGACTGTTGAACCTTAAAGATTGCGAGGGTTTCATATCCCTGAAAAAACTTAAGACAGATGGCATCAAGTAGCCCTTTTCTCTTCATCAAGAGGCCTTGCCCAGATTAATGCTGGTCTTTCGTTCCAACGTGAGTAAATAAAGATGTTGGAACAAGCAACAAGTAGAACAAGTGCTCTGGAAGGAACTGGATTACTCATCCAAGTGTCACAGTGGCAGGTTGCCATGAGCTTGTGAGCCATACACAAATGGCATCAAACAAAGCAGGAGACAGCTGCCCCTCATAACCTGCAAACGACGGAGGAGATGCTTAACGGTTTCTAGTCAACAGAAGAAGCTGGAAATGCATATACTTTCTACACTTTCATAATTAAATTGTGAATTGCTTTTGCACAATGCTGGGGATTGCATTTGACTGTGCACTATATTTCATAATCCCTGAAGTATGTTGTCTGAGTCAGGCTGCAAAAGAAAAGCTCAAATTGAAGAACCTGGTGAGGTTAATAACCACAGAAAAGAAACCAGGAAGCAAGCTGACAGATGAAAAGATAATTTATGAATGTGAAGAAATCTTCCTTTTTTTTTTTTCATAGCCTTTAAATCACCTTTCTAAGAAGGCTGAAATCAACTCCAAAATGAAAGCACCATTGAAGTTCCCATCTTAACACTTACTTAAAACTTTGACAATGATAGTGCACCCATTATAGCTTTACTTTTTATACTAAACAAACAGGTTTACTTAGTTCTAAATAAAAAAGCACAAAGCTGCTTGCCAAAGAGATGACAAATACTCCATTCAGCTGATCCTGAAGACACAAGCATCATCAATCTGGTTACAGAGGCACACACAGAAATACGACTAAATGAGAAACAAGTAGCTCGGTATGACCTAAAAGTTATTTCAGAAACCTTTTCAATAAAATGACTATAGGAATATATTTTACTAAAAGATAATTCAGATCTACACTAATTCTAACCAGTCACTGTGTTAGGTACACTACAGGTAACAAAACAGTTTTTACCCTCTGTTCAAGCTACAGTATTGTGGACTGTTCTTCAAATTCAAAACAGGCTGATCTTTGTGTTTGTATAAATCTTAATTTTTCATTTTCAGAAGTCACGTCATGGAAATCTCTTACTCTGGACACTATTTATCTGAATGAGTCTTGCTAGGTTTTTTAGTACAATCTGTATCATCAGCAAAGTCAGTACTGCACCAGTGACTCTGGAAAAGAAAACAAGGCTTCAGGAAGTGCTGAACATAGAGGATGAGAACAGACATAAGGAAAAGCAGGAGATCAAGACTTAACACTGAGAATAAATGCCAGATACAGCGTATGTGCTTCACTACTTTAAAATGGTGTAGCTGGAAATATTTCAAAACTGTTAGTGCAAATGAAAAGACAGAGCTACGTTAGAAAACAGCAAATAGAGGAAATGGTGTGGAAGAGAACCTTAGACATGACGTACATCATGTCTCAACATGTGCACTACGGTATCTCCAAAAGGAAGATAGAAAGCAGCTCCAGTGACTTGAAGCAGGACCTTAAGGTGAACTGTATTTATTGTTTTATCAGAAATATGCACATTCATAGTCTAAAAAGGATGAATAGAAAAAAAAGTAATGAAAGGGCAAGGAAAGACCAAGTAAAAATCTTTGAGATGAAAAATTCCTTTCCTTGATACAATGTAAAATGGATGAAAGGACATTCTCCATCTTGTAACTAGAATCTGTGATTTCGCTGTTCTGATATATATAGAAAAAAATTATGTCTTTAATTAAAATCTGAAATCAGTGATCATGCATTCAGAATAGACTACCTTGCCTGGATCATAGTTACCCCGGAGATTAATGTCTAAGCTATCATTAACACCACTCAATTGGTGAAAAGAGGAGTTAGTCATGAAAAATTACCAATAAAACATATGTAACTGTGTTAATGCAATGGTAGGTTGCTGGACAAAGACAGCCTTCTGGCCGCTTTGGAGTCAGACAGAAATCTTCTGAAATTAGAACTACTAAACAGACAAATCACCAAAATTGAAAGCTACAGAGAAAAAAAACCCATGAACTCATCGTTCATGTACCTTTCACCACTGAATCATTATCAGCAGTGTTCATATATTTCACCCATACCATGCTGTTGTTATTTTTTCCCTCAGGACAACCTTCTACTAGCCATTACTTCTTTCTTTATTTTTATCCTACATTAAGCACTTAAAACTTATCCAGAGATACACAAATAATTGTATACAGATAGCTCTGATTAACATTCTGTGATTTTAAACTGTTATGTTTGCTGAAGGCCTTGTGGATAACATGATACATTTGTCCCCTTTCCAGAAAAAAACACACAAAAAACCCAAAACCCAAAAAAACTTGACTT
>NW_009622401.1:0-22470 GCF_000690535.1 Cariama cristata | reverse complement strand
CTTTCACTTTCTGTGGAACACAGTTTAAGAGCCAGACATTTAAGCCTTTATTTCCTTTCAGGATGTTAAAATGCTCTGAGTTCCTTCAGGAAGCTTGAAAGCAAGTTAGATTTTATGGTCCTGAACATAGGTTTTTCATATTAAAAACAAAGAAAAAAAATAGACTTATATGGGAATAGTCACTTTTCTGGCCATAAGAAAGAGAGATTTAAATTGAGCTCATTCTTTGGCAGTATGAGAGCTTTTACTGACTCACAAGCTTTGCTGGATTCCAAAGCTGCATGCATTTATCACGCAGTTCTTGAGGAACTGGGTTTAAAATAATTGCTTTAAGTTTCTCTCTGATACATTATACAGGCTGTTTTATATCACAGGTATAGTTTCAGTTAAGTGCCACGCTTGTGCAGTTATAGTGATTAATTTTTAATTGAATTTAGGTTATTGCTTATGGAACATATTTTATTTTTCTATTATTTCTAATATTCTATCTATTTCTGTGCATGGCTTTTGTGAACAGTGAGTAATACAGTACTGGACCATAATTTTCAGTAAGTTTATCTCAAGAATAAACTAAGTGGTTCCTGTATTTATTCCATTTAAAAAAATCTCTTTCACATCACATTTTAGGTGCCACCCACTACCAAAACCAATGGCTTCTCCATATGTAAACCCACAAATACTCAGGAGAATTAACTGGAATTAAATGAAGTGTAGACATACTCATTCAGTAAACAGTCCTTCATTCGGATCAGTCTAATTCACTTTAGAAACCAGGTCTGCTCTTACAAGTTACCAAAAAAAAGTGAGGAAAAAACCCAAAAAGGTCCTATTAGAATGGAGACTTGGCTTGTATCTGGACCTCCTGCCCCCAAGCTCATCTCTGAGCTCTGCCCTAATTTGAACCCTAACTGTGGAGCATTTCAGATGTTCACAGATGACATGCGTTAATGGATACTGTTAGTTACCATTTTCCCAATTACTTGGCACAGGAATGACAGATTGCAAAAGCTGCCTGGGTCATTTTTGGCCTCTTGAGAATAAGGTGGACTAGTGCAATTTTCAAGGTGCTAGATTTATTTCTCTAGAGAAGCACATTACAATAAATGTTCATGAGTTTGTAGCTAAACTAGGTCATTTAGATTTATCATTCATAGGACTATATATACTCCTGAGTTAGATTCTCTGCAAGGAGAATCAACCAGACAGGAGGCCACAGATAGGCAGTTTCCAAGTAGAGGGGGTCAACAGGACAACACACTCCAAACTCTGTTTCACTCTGGAAAACTACGGGAGCAGCAGGTAACTAAGAATATTTGGTGTACTGCGAGATCGTGCGGCCACCTCCACTGTAGCAATCCCTGCCCATCCAATGACAATGGAGACAGACAGATGCAAAAATGAGTGTACAGAACATTAATGTGCCAAACACTAAGAAACTTTTGTGGTGTCCATATCCTTCATTTGGTTTTGCTCATGAGATATTTGCTAGAAATGCTGCCTTCAAATGGCAATACAAAACACCCACAGATTTCTTCTAGAAATGTAATTGGGCTGCTTATGTTGTAAAGTATTTTACAGTATTTTAGTACAGACTGAAATGTATTCAAAATGCGCAGTCCTTAGCTGAATTCTATATGTGTTCTGATTTCCAATACCTAAACTACAACAATATCTGAATGAAGAGATTTACCACACATCCTTTTTTAAATGCATAATATAAACTCTCTTTCTAATGCTGATCAAGGCTGAAGACCCACCGTATCTGTCAATCTCAGTTATTGTGCTTGCAATTTTTAAGGTGAGACCTGTTGTTACACCAATATTGCTCCTACTTCACCAAATAAAGAACAGCTATGTATTTATTCCAGCTACAAAATCTGAACATTCATTTTTGAAAAACTGAAATCTTTAAATGGAGATTTATTGCATTTGTTGTATTACAAGATTACAGTGTAAGTTATACTTAAATAGAATAGTTTTGGTTAGAAGCAAAATACACTTCTTTAAGACAAACTTGTTCCTTTTTTTAATCAGTATGAGTATTCCAGATGTTATTTATTGAAGGAAATGAAGTAGAGGTGCTCACGGTAGTTACTGGGATGTCTTAAAAAACTCTGCAACTGGAACAGATCCTGCCCCTACACATGCCATAAACACCTTTTATGGTACATTAGGCAATAAAGAAAGAGGGAGATTAAGTGATTTTAAAGTGATTTATAGCTTTCTGTAACCATTCAGTAGTATTTAGATTTGACCATACACGTGTATCTTACTAAAATATAGTTGAAAAACATCTCCAGAATATGGACACTGCTGCATGAGTTGAGGATTCTCTCCACCCTAGTCTCATTCTTCTGCCAGTTTCTTTTCTTACCAGATAGCCCTATTTCATGAGTTTCAAATATATTAAAAAAATATTTTCAAGACAGGGTATACTAGCCCCATAATAAAACTGCAAAATGGAAGTAATATTAACTCTGGAAATACCTTCCTAGAAAGCAAGCCTTTGGTGACAACAGTGATTCCTTGTATCACATTACCAATTACATGAGACACTTAAGTCACTGTTGCCTGCTTTGGCTAGAAGAAATAATGCCATATGTTTATATGCATTACAACACCTGTTTTGTAGGAAACATCATCAGTGCAACATGTATTTTGACAATTAAAGTAAAAAGGTAAGTAGAAAAATACATCTTCAAATTAAAAGCTTTCTTTTCACTGAGAAGTTGCAATCCTGTTTAAATTTCTTTTGGCAATCAAACAAACATATTGTCACTTGTGCCGCGGTATTTTAGAAAATAAAAATACATTCCTTCCAAAATTTGCTAAAATACTGAGTTATCTTATGAATAGTAACCTGTAATTGTTGAAAGCAGAGTCCAACTGATACAAATCCATGTAGATGCACTAAAACCACTGCGGATTTGTCAGGATTTTCCAACCTTCACCAGCCTCTTACTCAAAACCTTGCCCTGCATTATCAAATAAGCACTGCCTTTTGATGATTATTACTCCAGGCCAGTAAATGGCAGACAGATGAATGGTACAAATTCAGAATCTCTTCTGTCAAACTGATTTTAAGTGTTTACAGCCGCTCTGAAGCTATGAAGTATCTACTGTGTATCTGAAGTTAAAGAGAAGAGAGGTCATAAATCTTTCAATTCAAGGGGATCTACTCTGCTATTGATCTATCTAAATTCTGCTGTATGAAATACATGCCAATTAAGAGGTTGGTCTTCAAAACAGTTAACATTTATGCTTGATTTCTGATTAGGTCATCAAAAGGTATATACTGCAATCCACAAAAATGGATTCTGGGTCACTTTATGAAATAATTTAATCAGGGTGAAATGTAACGTTATAGTGGAAAACAAATTTTTAGCCTCATCTTGCATGGAATACTAAGAAAAACAAACACTAACAAAATACAAAAAGGGTGTATACTTTCAACATGACTTCTGCAGAATATTACATCTCAGAGACAAAACATTTTAAAGATGTAAAAAGGATTTTTTTCCTAGGGAAAACATGAAATGTGTAGAAAAGAGTAAAAGATACGAAATTAATTCCTTGTTAAAACAGTTGCATTAACTTCTTAAAGAGTATGACAAGTATTAAGTATAATTTAAATAGTAAACACATAAAAATATACCTGCTTTGTTATAACATATGATATTTATTTTTAGAGCTAGAAGAGAATAAGCATACCATAGTGTGGGTTTTGCTTCTGAGCCTATATCTAAAGCAAGCAAAAGTAAAAAAATTGACAATAGAAATCATCACTACTGTTGGATCCATAAATTAAAAGGACAGCAGCCACTGGGCTCAGAAATGGCAAATCAGAGATCAAACGTTACACACAAATAAGGAGAAAATCGTATTGTTAGGAAAAAAATCTGGGAAATGAACATGCTATGTCCATATACGCTGACTGTAATGCACTCAGTACAGTACTGAGGACTAGATGTAACTTTATCCTCCAACTTAGTGGAATTATAAATGCTGAACAATTTTCAAAACAAAGTAAATTCATTCAAATTAGACATCAGTTATATTTTGAAGGGCTGCAATACGGTAGTATGAATTTAAAACGGCTACAAAAAAATTATTGCTTCATGGAATGGCATCATCTTAAGAGAATACTGAACTCAAAGTTTTTCACATAGTTCAAGGTCCCCCATATCGACTTTTCTTCATTCTGGTCTGTTTCAATTACGTTTTTTCCCCTCAAAAAAAGGCAGATGTCCAAAGGCTAACAACTCCCAGAGCTATACATAATTTTCTGTTTTAATGGAAATCAAAAATGAAATAACTTGGAATTATTGTACAGTCACTAGTATAGTAAAGCCTTACAATACTGCTTATTCAATGCATTTGGAGGATTATTAGATACAGGCAGAAAGAAACAGGAAGGCACTTTACTACTTTGGAGACAAACCTGGAAGTAGATAAACAAAAATGTACAGAACCATGTTTTCAAACAGCCAGATTAAAAAAAGTCAGGAAAGAGACAGATTGAAAAGAGCTGCTTGAGAATTTTGATCACAAAAAGGTTCAGGCTAGCACTATATATAAGTTACGTGCATTTCCATTTTAATTCATTTTATATTAATCTAAAATTAATCGACAAAAATTTTGCACCCATCCTCCCTCCAAACTTATTTGCAAATAACACAAAATAAATTTGCAAGCCTGGACAAGGGGTAGGAAAAAAAAAAACCTCAGAGTACAAAACCCAACCCAACCAACCAGGAAAGCTGCAGAACAGAATTAAATAAACAGCCAAAGATAGTAATTTCATTGTAATTAAGGTTGAAATAAATTTTCCGCTAGCTTCATCAAAACGTATGATAAGTAGCACAAAATTGCCTTTTAAAATTTCTTTCAATTGTAATCTGTCAGAAGGTTCTTTGGGAGATAGTGAAGGTTTCAGAAGAAATGATCTAACGATATCAACATTTCTTTAGTTGTAAATATTCAGTAAACAATTGACACAACTTAGAGTTAATGAGTTGTCTTTAGTTCTCCTTTGTAAAAAATGTACTCAGCTAGTTTATGCAACCAGAATACAAAGCTTCTTGTGAAAAACAGGAAAAGAAATAACTAAAATTTCCTAGGATTCCCATGGGTTGCTTCTTGCTTCTGCTGAGAAAAATAAATCCATTTCAAATCCTCGAGTCCCTCCTAAAAGAGGACAATCCATTCAGCAATGCACACCCCAAGAACTTTCTGGCATAAAAATCACATGCATTAGGTAAGATTTCTTTTCCCAAAATAAAGGGTTTCCACGTAAATTATGATTCCCATATAGTTCTCAGCAGGGCAGGGGTCCTATGGCTGACATTACATTGCCTGAACAGCCCCAGAAGACCTTCTGAATTCCGCCCAGGCCGAGTGGGAAGGCTCTGATCGACAAATTGCAACCACACATGAACCAAAAAGAAAGAAAAGTGGAAACAAAGCCAAGTATAACCGTGAAGCATTAGAGACCTTCGGGAAGGAAGGCAACCAGGAAGACATTTGGGGCACGAGGGTAAATGGGGCTGTTCTGGGAATTACCAGATGACAGTCTCAAATCAATCTCATGATCCATGAGAGTTGTTAAAGAAAATTTCTTAATAAATTAGGGGAGAAGTGCTTTGCAGCATGCAAAGGTATGGAGCTTTTTTAAAAAAGCTGTTTTTTTCCAACAACTATAAATTATTAAAGGAAGAAATACCTAGGATATAAGTGATTTTTCCTGAACAACAGAGAACTTGGAGAGTCAAAGCTATTCTTCTATTTGTTAAAAACATACATTTCATAGAAAGCATTAAAAATATGCTCCAGAAATAGAGTGATAATGAAATATAACGGTACCACTGCCCCAAGTAAAGGCAGCAAACACAAAGCTATCTTTATCCTATCAAGATTCTGAAATTAGACAAATGATCTATGCAAAATTAAGTTTGTTAATGGTCTGCAACACAGTAATATCATATCGAAGTAATTTGATCCTACAACAAATCACTCCAAACAGACCATCCAATCAGGAAAATGAAGGGTATCTAAATGTTTTCACCAAACAGTTATCAAAACAGCCAACAGACCCATTTCCCCAAACCTACAGAGTTGCAGAAGTACCGTTCATCCACCACAAAACTTCAAGAACAGAACTAACTAGAACTAATAGTACTCAAGAATGTGTACAGCACAATTATAAAAACATGTTCAGCACAATGTCACCATTTTGTAAGTACCGCTACAGGTGCTGCTACAGATTTAGCTCACTTACAGGAAAATGGTGTAAATTTTAAACTGTGCTACTGATGTTAATTTCTTCAAATGGAAGGGGAAAAAAGGTCCATCCTGTAAATATCCTGGCCAATAGATCTGTTTAATCAGAAAGTAATAATAAAACCAGCATGCAATTTCTCTATTTACTGTTTTTCCTTTATGTACTTCAAACTTAACTAAACCTCAGCAAAAAGGGGTGTGTACACCTATGTACAAAAGTCACATAAATCGGACAGCATTCACTGGCATAAATATTGCTACACTTGGTTTCCTGCACTACATTTCTTGGCTGAACATGCTCTGTTGTTGAAACTTGAAGTGCTTGCCGTTTCTTTACTATTGAATTCAGACTCCCCAGAAGAGATAAAAGGGTTTTTTTATTCCCCAAGCAGTGACCATTTAAAGCAATGTTTTAAGTGCTATGCATCTTAGGGCTTATCACTATTGCTAAATGTCAATAACAAATATATTAGTCCTTTCTGTACAGTAAGCATTTAGGCAAATCTCCAGCCTGGACAAATAAACCATGCAGAAGTTTTTTTTACAGTTCCAGTTATTTGTTGCTTGTTAATCTTACTGAATGCAGACATTAAACGTCCACAGCTAAACATAACAGCACAAACATAAGCTTATTTAGCATATTAAGTATGATCTAAGCAACTTCCAAACACAACATTAAAAAACTGCAACAGTTTTACAACCCTAAATTAAATTGTCTGAAATGCTGTGGGTTATTTTCCTGAGACTTAATTTTCTGAAATATCAGTGGAAAAATAAAACCAGGTATAAATTCTTCATTAGAATAAAATCCCTCATGGAAGGGCAGAAGGGCTTGACTGAATGCATGTTTTGATGGAGAGAAAAGAAAAAAGAAAGAAAACCTAAAGCAATTCCTACTTGACTTTTGGTAATTCAGCAGATGAAATGAGACAGAGGAACTGTTAAACAACCCAGTTTGGAATCAACTAATTCGAGGCAGATGCAGCATTATTTTCTTAACAGAATCCTTCCTTACTGTGGAAACGTATCTTCTGGCAGCATCAAAAAACTGAGAGAAATGTCCTGATTCCTAAACTATGCACAGGCTAAAGATTCTTGCTTTAAAGTCACTGGCGACATGTGAAGAAGTCTGCTGTCAATGAAAAAGAAACAACCAATAGCAACACCTTGACACGTGGAAAGCAGATCACTGAAGGTCTTACGGAAGAACTAGGAGACTGAACGCCAAAACAAAAATTTGAAGGAAAACTGAGAACTATATCCAGTATCTGATAATATTTCCTTTATTTTTTATTATCCCTTTGAGAACACTATTATGAATAAATGGCTATTGAAATCTACAACTGACATAAATGAACTCTACAACTGACATAAGCAAACTCCATATAAATATTGATGAACTTCTTGTGGTCACCTTTTACAGCTATCTACAAAAAGAAACATTTTTAATACAAAGTACTTTTAAATCAGTAAAAAAACCAAAGCAGCATTATATCCTAGATCACATGCTGCCGTAACACAAACAGCATTATATCCTAGATCACATGCTGCCGTAACACAAATTGCAATTATATTTTTGCGACCTCTACTTTTCCCCTCTATTATTCCTTTCCATTGTTTCACATATCTTCCAATGCTCCAAGTATTTCCTCTTGCATTCTCACCCTCTGCCCCTGTAGCCTTCCAAGTTCTTGCAAGGTCCTGCCTAAACTTGTTTAACAGTTTGTGTTAGTCCCCATGCTCCTTATAAACACTCCAGCTTCCAAAGGTGTGTCCCAGGGATGGAACATCGGGGACAACTTCTAGTGATACGACTGTACAAAGTTACAGTATTGTACAGAACAAGTCCACAAACTCCTACATGACTTCTAATTATACTCTTCACCCTCTTTTTTTCTCTTTTGAGTTAGCATTTCAAAACATACAATAATACACACTATGCTTATTTTGATGAGGCTCTGAACAGAAGCAGTGAGTTTAGTGCTTATGGCTGCTGAATTGTGTAAAAGTTAACAAATTTTGAAATTTTGTTGTGAATTTTATGCCTTAATTTGTATGAACTAATGATTTTTTTCCTCTTACTCCCTGAACATTTACTCATAAATTCCCTAAGCACTACTACAAATCATGCATGCTCTAATACATGAAGATTATGGTATGTAACTTTCCTGTGTAGCCCAACATACAGTTTTTTACATCAGCTGGAATTTGGTCCTAATTTTATTTTCATTGTTGTCCTTCTCATACAGCATATGGTGCTGAAAGCTTTCTTTATGCTTTTAACTTTATATTATCCAAGACGTGGTTTTTTTATTATAATAGTGACACATTTAGAAACAAGTTAACATAAAATTATTTTAGCACAGGTAATTTAGGATTGACATGGTTTTATCCAGTCTGTTCCAAAATTACTTTAACCACAAACATTTAAAGCAGCGTGGAAAAAAAAAAATTCTCACAAAAACGTTTATTTGAAGACACACAATCATTGATATGTATTTTCAAAACAGTTTTTCAAAACAGCTTGTAACTTTTATGAAGAACTTCAAACACTGCAAAATCACATTATCTTTTAAAAATCCAGATCAATGTCTATACTAATAAAGCCGAACATTGTAAAACTTCTCAAAGTCACTATTAATCAGTGTTAGCAAAACAGGATAATCAAGGAACGGTATAGTCTACCAAATCGACTGAGACAGACTGTACCCTAATAGGTGACCATTATAATCCACCAGAGTCATGCAAATAGCGATGTTATTATAGCCTAATGACTGCTTGGTCACCAGTATGGAGAGTTTTCTGACCTCTGCCTAATTGTTTGCAATGATTTATTACACTGTTGTTGTCAAGCTACGAAGTAAAGAATGAGGGACCGCTGCACAGAATCCCTTCAGCGCTGTGTCACCTCTAATGCTCACATAGTTCACTGCCTTCTCCTCCACACTACTGCCTCTCACATCAGCACCACAAACACGAGTCCAGATTCAAAACACCCTGCTTCTCATTTCTACAGCGCTCCTGCTTCTCCCTGAAAAGAGCAGAGCCTGGCATCTAAAGGCTTATTTGAATCTAAAACCCAGAGCAAGGTAGATGGGAGTTTGTGAACTAAGGAGGTAATTGATGAAGTAGCCTTCTTGATGAAGCATCTTCTGCCTACTGCATTTACAGTGAGTGGAAGGTGGTCAAAAAGAGAAGCAGTTTCATTACTATTAGCAATATATTAGGTAGAGGCAGTTGTACTGATTGTTCTGTCATAAAAGCCTTTGAATGAGAGGAACAATGAAGAGGCCCACACCCTCAACCCCCGCATGACTGTATCTCACAATTTATATAACAGTGCCCATGTACTATGGTGAAAATCTGCTTGGTTTATAACAAAGATCAGTCACTTTCATAACTCCCTTGACCTGCTTCTTTTGGTTCAGTTTTCAAGGCTGTTTCATTAATAACTTGAGCTTTAAGTGAAGTACTATTACTTTGCTTGCCTCCTCCATTTGTATTTAGAAGAAGCATGACTCACATACATATTAAAACAGTGCTGTCTTCCTGAGTGAATGGCCAGAAAGCTGAGTTGCCTGTGCTGCTGTTCCTAGTTCCGTCAAACACCAACAGAAGGAATTAACAAGTTTACGATCAGCCTCACCATTATTTTTTTAAGCAGTAGTCATACAATTAAAATACTATGCCAACTGTATTCTGCTGCTAATGCTTAAAGGAAGTTATGAAATGTAGAACTGTTGTTCTTTTAGACTTCACTTGTAAGGAGGAGGGAAACCTAAAACACAGCCTAAGACAGCTATCAAAAGACACATACACACAGAGGCTTTCAGAAATAAAGGCTCATTCTCTTCCTACGCTGAGCAGGACTGAAGAGGTCATCACCTTATAACCATAGCTGAATATAAAGGGGAGTCCCAGAAATTCCAGTCTAGCTCCTTTACGATATATAACAAATAACTAAGAGAAGATCATATTCCCTTCTCCAGCAGTGACTCACTGGGTGTTGACAAGACTTTAAAAAGAAAAGTATTGCCCATTGTAGATTTGTTTGGTTTTTTTTTCCCCTTATTATTTTGTTTAATTCTGGCTTATTAGGTTTAGTCTCCTTGCTAATTGGAAAAGCTATGAAGATCTCCAAAGATGAGAGTCAAAATGAACTGGTGAATGACTGTGACACAGAAGTTTCATCAACCGCCAGAAAGTGCATGACTTTGCCAAGTAACCAGCAAATCCCTCCCACTTATTTCAGCTACTAGTTGCACAGATCCACCATTATTTTGAGCCTTGGGAACAACAACAGAAAAAACAAAAAAGGGTACCAATGTACTGAAATTACACAATTTACTCATTGTTATAACATTTAACTCCATCAAGGTCTACAATAAGTTTTCATTTCACAGTCAGGAGATGGAGAAGTAATGAATGAAACAGGTCAAAAAAAGAACACAATTAAGTAGATAGTGACTCATCAACAATACAACTATGCATTAAGTAACATTAATTACTTCTAGTTTGCTTGCCATCAAGTATCCAAACCCAAGCCCAAGGATATAAGTATTGTTCCTGAAGCAATGTGTTTCTGGGGAAGAATCCCCATAAGAGTTGCTGTTATCATAGATTTTTTTTTTTTTTTTTCAAAAAAATCCCATTAGTAAACACCTAGGTTTTGTGTTTTTTTGCCCCTTAATTAAAAGGGAAACAATATTTCAGCAGTTACATCCTTGGAAAAGGACTACAATTAATCAGTTCAGGCAACATGACTTGAAATACCAAGCCCTGCTCCCCTCCGCCCCCCCGGTAAAAGAAACAACAGAAAAGAGGGAATAAGGTAGCACAACCATAAGGACCATGCCATGGATTTATATGATTAAGGAAAAAAAGCATTAACTATACTAAATCAAACAAAAGCCACAGAATATTCCACTCCCAAATTCAACACTAACTGAATTTCAGTTACTTACTATTGGCAATCTTTCCCTGAATATTTGTTTCCCCTCCTTACTTTTCATTTCAGTAAGATACTCAGCAATATTAACTGTTTCTGTTTGTCATGGACTTAACAAAGGAAAGCCTCAGAAAACAGGCAAACTGTATCTTAATAAAAAATGTGTCCAATGCAGCTCATCAAATGACTTACTGAAGCACAGTCCGAAACCTAATTTTAAATGGCTCCTATATAATAAATGCAAACTACAGAAATAAACAAATTCACAAGTTTCTTGAACAGAGATTTATTACTGACAGCACTCTGCATATCATGGATTAAGACCCAACCTTAACGACAAGCACAGAAAAAAATGCATTAGTCCCCTAAAGAGGGTTTTAATGAGTCCCACACTTTCGGAGAGGAAGACAGTCAGCTGGAGACCTGCCTTTTAAACATTTCAAATACACTGAGCCCAATTCTGCAACATTTGCTCATGCTCATGAATTCTTACAAGAATAATCTGGTATTAGTTTGAGCAAGTGCCCATTAGCATGATTAAAAGGACAACTACTGGACTCATCGTAATTAATGATGAGTCATAAATGCCCTTGGGGAAGAAACGAAAAAATAATTATGGGGCACATCTAGTTCAATTTATACTATAAAGTTTAAAGATTTCTTTGAATATTTGTTTAATGCATTTTTTTCAAAAAGGTTTTTACATGAGGACTTCCATTAAACGCATAAAGCATACTTGGAAGGATGCTTGGTGTCAAGGGGGAGATGCCTGCGATGTGAATAAATGGAAAGAGCACTTCCATTTTTGGTTACAATTTCAGCTACACTTTTCATCTTTATTGTTTTTGTTGAGGAAAATGAGTAGGAAAGCCTTTTACCATCTCTGTCTAATCTGAAATGCAGGTACAATGGCTCGTGGATGAGTGGCTAAATAGCACTTAACTGCCAAGAATAATTCCTGCAGCAGATAATCTGTATAAAATGAGAGGCAAAGCGGCCACGAGAGAAAGAGCTCCTCATTAAACTACCCATTCCTATTAACTGCATGCAAATCATGACAGCTGAACCACAGGCTGCTGGTCTGGGGTGGTAGCGAGGTCGAGGTGTTCGTTAAAAAAAAAAAAAAAGATGAGTAAGCAACTGCAGATTAAACATGAAAAAACCAGGTGTTTCTTGAGTCAAGCTTTTTTTCTACTGGAAGCAGCCTAGCCTGCTTGCCTTGGGCACCCTACTCTGTCAGTACATCCAACTTAGCTGACCTATGGACTACAGATGATCGTGCAAGTGTACTGTCTGTATGGAAGTCACATGCCCTATCAATACGTATTGCGTATCAACACTGACAAGACAGAGGGGGTGGAGGAAAATGCTGGTTAGCTGAGTCAGACTCTTCCTGGAGTAAGGCTGGCAGTGCAATTAAAAAGAGGCATCTTCTCAGAAGTCTCACTGTGCTTTCACTGTCCATCTACTGGCCACAAATCCACTTCTGTTAACAGCATTCAATTTTAAGAGCTGGAAGATGAGGAAAATAACTTTTGCCTTCCTAATTGTTATGTCTTGACTTCTATCCAGTTGCAAAAACCTATCCTTCTGTTTTCATGTAATTGAAACAGGGATAGTGGAAGGTTAAAAAGCAAGTAAGTGCATTGAAAAAAAGAGGAAAAGAGGTGGTAATGCAGGGAAAAAATAGGATGATGGAAAACATTAGCATTTATTTATTATAAATTGACTATGCACAATCCTGCAATTTCCAAAACTAGGACTTATTTGTTACAACTTCTCACAAAAGACAGATTTGCTAACCTTAAAAAAAAGTCACCGAAAGCAGAATTAGCAGCTTAGTTACGTTTCCTCTTGTTGAATCCAGATTTAGGAATAAAAACATTGACATCAAAAGCCCTTCCCTGTGTCTAGAAACTGCTAGTACAATTAGCAACCTATTAAAAAGAGCTTTAAAATGCCATCAGACATATTTTAGCAAAGAGTGGAGATTTTCTTTTTAAATATTTAAAAGAACTGATGCCAGAAGAGGCAGCATTTCTTTCACCAGTTTAAAGGAAATTTACTGCAACTTGTCTTTTGATTGTTCAGAGGTATTTTTCAGAGAAAAATTGCACTTGTTGAAGCTAGCATATCTTTTCCTGCTTTTTATACAGCCAATATTAAAATAAGTTATTTTTGAAGCAAAGTTCTTTATAAATTGCCTTACTTACATGTTCAATTGAAGTTAAACCACTGCTGTTTCATGTTCAGAATACAGAATTTCACTTCTTAAAAGTAACTTTTCCAGCATAAAAAACCCAAACCAAGAATAAGAACCCCTGACAATGTCTGAAATTCTTGTTCAGAGACTAGTGAACAGAGAAAATTTCTGAATAGACAACAGTTTATACCTTCAATCTCAAAACAAAGACAAAAACATACACCATTTTAGATAACAGATTAATAGAAAAAAGATTTTTCTAGCCTGGTTTTGGTGATAAACAAGTAATATCAACTTCTATAAATTACAAAGAAAAGAAGCCTTCAACAAATAAATTGGGTCTGAAAGAAATGAGACCTAGTAGCAAAACTTCAGTTGCTTACTTTAACTTCATGTAGACCACTTACTGATTTAGCTTAGGGAAATAGTTTGTTCCTTGCCTTAACCAGTGAAAAATTACCTGCAATACATGAGAAGATGGTGAATAAATGTACAGTAAAAACTACCCCCAAAAGTGTCTGGTATTAACTTACTGACACTTTCTAGTGTCAGTGCAGCATCTACTGTTTTATTGTAGCATGTGAGGAAAGCTGGGGGCGGGGCGGGGGGGGAGGCAGCAGGACAGAGGTGGGAAAAAAAAGGAAAAGAAAGAGTTAAGCACAAAGTAGTCACATATCATCTTTATCCACTCCTGACTGTTGAAGCTTTTAGCTTCAGGCACTACTCCAAGTTAAGCTAGAACATACTCTGAGCTGACCTAACTTTCATCAGCTGCTAATGGATCTGGCAGATACTGCTCCGCTTTCCCGACTCCATCAAAGCCCACGGTGGTCTAATCACATCTCTGTGGACTCACAACATGAATGCTGCATGGGACTGGAGGCAAGTGTGGAGATCCTGAGGTTGGGCATACGTAGCATATATCCAAAAACTCTGCAGCCAATTATTTGAACTAGCTCCTGTGTATGCAGAGCACATATTTCTCTATCCCTGCACAGCAGCACAGGCACTGAGCCATATGACTCCTTTATTCACTTCTGCAATCATATAGGTTTTGAAGCAAACCCAAACTAGTATGATTAACACTTTGGTACAATGATGTTATAAAGGGAGGAAGTAGTTTTGTTTCATACAGAGGTCAAAAGGGGGGCGGGGGGGAGGAGAGAGACAATTGCCATACTCAAATTAATTTGTTTAAAGTTTTCTATCTTTAAAGTAAATAACATTGATGTTAATTTAAATGCTGCGGGATCCTATCCAAGATCCATATTTAGGTTCTTAGACATGCTGCTCCAATTTACTTATTGGCACCTATGCTAGCTATTAAGTAAATTAAGCAAGCTAAACAAATTAAGGCATGACTATAGGATATTTAGATCAAATTACCCAGATTTAGCAAGCATATCTGACACTTCTGGTAAAACTGATTTTCTCGTGGCCACATGAGCCAGTGTAAGTGAGAGGGATCAAAGACGGGATCCCTACAGCCTCGCGCAGCTCGCTCACACGGGTGAGAGAACCTAGTGCAAAGAGACTGCGTAGCTCATGGTGACCCGCAGCGGCATGTGCTGGGCATGCTACCGCTGCTCTCCATTCATGACTCCATGCTGTAAATCGGATGCAGGGTCATCCTGGGACTGCTCATGACGAGAGTGCTACTGCAAGCGGGGCGAGGGATGCAGAGGCTGGGGCACTGGACGGAGCCACAGTCCAGCATGCTGGAAAGAAGTGAGGAAAAGCTCTGCCTTTGACCAGTCTCCCAACAACAGCTTTGAGCACTTTTCCAGCACTGTTCTTCATTTTAAGGTCTAGTTACTAATATTTCAGACCAACTCATTGGTCTCTAACAGCACAGGTCTCTGCATAGCAAGATGTTGTTAACAAGATGAAAAGACAACACAGACTAATGCTCAGAATGGCAAGATTCCCTTGAAACAGAACAAACATTTTGAAGGGCACGAGTCTTTCTCTTATCCTGTAATTGGCTGTGCTGAGGCAAAAAAATTTCTATGAAGTGCAGAGGAAAATGCTTTGCTCACTTACCAATTTATAAACTCTAACATTGCTGGCACCCACAACATATCATAACAGTGAAGATTTATCCTTGTTACTTTCATTACATTCATCTGTTGATGCAGTGAGGCACAATTAGGAGATGGAGACGAATATGGATGTCTGAATTTTGGATGCGGTAGGGTTCTGGTTAACCACATTTTTATTCAGCCTTTCAAAGTATCTATGAACTCTGATTTCTAAGACAAATTACTTCACAGTTAAAGCATGCATTACATTTTTGCTCACTGTAAGGAAGAGTCTCTTTTCATGTAGTTCATAGAAGGGATGTTTTGTATTTTGTGCAGTGCCGCCAACTGCAGACCCAAAATTATGGCATTGTTTTCTGTTTGGTTCCTCAGCCACTTGGAAATACCTATTTTTAACAAGCACTGTAGTAAAATTCCCCAGAACTCTGCAGCTGATATAACCCTGTCTCTGCAAAGTAGGTGTTGGAAAATGCAACTGCATCAGGAAGTCTGTACTCCACAGCCATCCTAACCACATTTTGTCCAGCCGTATGAAGCTATGTTAAATAATGATCCCATCTGATTAATTCTGTGATCTATACCATTGGAGAATACTAAGACTCTCCTGAGAAACTCACCAAATTTCAAAAACCTAGAAGTTCAAAAGGAACATGGGAACCAGGTAAAAAACTCAGAAGTGTAATAGTTACACCTCCTCTTACACTCTTCAGCAGAATACAATTGCTCAAGTTCAGATAGGGAGAACACCCAAGGTGAAAGAAAAAAAAACCAAACACACAAACCTTAACATGAAGAGAGCGAGCTAATTGGCAAATTTAGAATGGCCAAAAGAAACATATATATTTATTTATTTAGGGAAAAAGCTTATTTGAGAGAGAATAATGACTTACTGAGACCATCTGAACACCGGAGAAGCATCACTAAACAAAATTACCTTCAGGGACTAACCTTTACTTCAAAAGTAGGTTCTTGACAACTCAGCCTACTTATCAACTATACCACTCCATTCACACACGTTTTATACCAAACTCCTCCAAGGCATATTTATTTAAATTCCTTCTCATTGTGGTAGCTTTATATGAGAAATGTATTTTTCATTCCTTTCCCAAGAGGAAAGAATTCATAAAATCTAATTCTCATGTAGTTTGGACCAGTAATGAATGACACAACAAAAAATTGCATTAAAATGTTGAACGGCCAGAATTTGATTGCATTTTATGTTGGCAAGGTTGCTGTAGATGGTGTCTGTTTCAGTACACCCAGACGGTTATAACATCTGCTTGGGATGTGTTCATAAAAGGTTGTTTTCTACTGCATATCCTAGTCAGTAGATGATAAATCGAAAAAGATCTACTGGATCACAGAAACGGATCCCAGTGCTAATTAAGAAAGTAACTCTCTGAATAGCACTGACCTCAATGAAGAAAAATTAAAAATATTGTTGTTGCCATTTTCTTATTTGTCAGATGGTCAAAACACCACCCACGTTGCTGATTCATATGGTATCATCAGACAGCACGGCACAGGAAGCTCTACAGGAAGACCGCAAAAGATGATGAGTGTCCAAAATGGGACAGACAGGCAGAAACATACCAGCAAGAGCATACACACCCCATTGGAATCAGGAAGCGACGGAGCGAGCGAGCTACAGCTTCTCTCAATCATTAATACTACATCCTCAAAAATCTACTTCTTTAAAATGTACATTTCTGTTCTGAAACAGAGATGAGGAAAAGTTATGTAACTTTTCACAGGAGGGAGTTGCTGTTTAAAACATTTTGCAGTGCAGTGAATGAGTACTCCATTACGTCAAGGGCAGCCAGTGCAAGTCATTGTTTATCACACAAGAAGGACATGAGCTACAAGGCTGTACTGCCATGCCTCTCTCTGATTAGGATGGCTTTATTTATAAATCTTGCCCTGCAGAAGAACATTTTGTTTGAAATTAGGTCTTTCACAATGAGTCTAATAATGGGGTCACAAACTTTGTTCTCCTGGTCAGTTGTGCTAGAACTACTCACAGGTGAAATAAAAAAAAATTCCAAGACTCAGCTTCAAAAAACGCCAACAGGTGTTTAGATTTCTCTTGAAGAGCGGGAAGACAGGCTGCAAGCAGTAAATGAACTATAGACAACACAGTTATCATTACACAAATTCTACAACAACACAATTCTAAAAACTCAAAAGCCTACACAAATAGACACACTCCCTCTAAATCACAAAAGGGTACTCAGAAACTTCCTTACCATTCTTTAGAAAACACCTGCACTATGTTCTCCCTTGCAGAAACACCTCACTCATTCTCAGTGTGCAGGTTCCTTTGCAACCTCTGAGATCTGTCCATTCATGCGTTCATTAATTTCCTCATACATACCCTTAAACACCTTCCCTTATGAGCAAGTTTCAACCAGACAAGTAACTCCAACTTTCTTTAATAAAAATCACTTTTTATACCGCATACACCACAGCACATACATGCACTAGTCAAACATTCTTCATGTCTTTTGGCGATGTCCCAGTCCAATACTGATGGCTCTCCTCCATCAAAGAAGCACTTAACTTCTACTGCAGAAGAGTCTTCAAAAGCTGCTTGCAAAGCAGCAAGTGGTTGAAAAAACTCCAGCTTTTTCAAAAAAAGACAGTAAGTATTGATGATAATTTCTTCCACAAATTGTTACTGCACATCTAAATTAAAAAATCCATAAATATTTTTGAAATATTTTTGAAATATTTTTGAAATATTTTTGAAATATTTTTGAAATATTTTTGAAATATTTTTGAAATATTTTTGAAATATGTCACCACATTTCATTCTGTCCTGTGCCCTTCTTTTTATTTGCAGACTACTGGCTGCAAGAGAATTTATAATATCGGGTATGTTTTCGCACTGCTTTGAACGGCTTTATTTTCAATCCTTCATTTTTCCTTTCAACTTTTCAAAGGTCAAGGCAGTATTTAAAAGTTTGAGTGACAGAGAAAGTAAAAGAAAGAAAAGGAAGAAAAATAACTAAAGGAAATCTATAAAGTTCTAGATTTACAAGGAAAAGTAATTAAAGCTTTACTGCAAAAGATTTCAGCTTCCAAGAAGTCCTTTCTCAACCCAGAGTCTGAATGAAAGCCACTTTAAAAGTAATGCATAGGGTGAAAGGAATCATATAAAAATGTACATTAAAAGTTTCTAAAAAATATTCTGTCCCAGAAATCAGAGTTTTATCTGACTGCATGGGTTTATGAGTGAGGGGTTAAAAAAAAAAGCTTATCCTTTAAGAGTTTAAAATTGCACAAGATTCTTCCCATTTGATTGTGATGAGTGCCTTTAAGAAGTGAGTTTAATTTTCAGAAGCTGATACAATGACTTAGACTGGCCTTAAGTTTTATTTTCAAACAATATTTGTACAGACACTGTTATGGCTTAAGACATAGAAATGAACTTTTTCATGGAATATCATCTTGATTTGTACCCTTAACAAAAATAAACAGTTAAAACCACAAGCAACAAAAACCCCTCTTGCAATCCAAACTATATATTCTCTTCTGTTACTGAAAAAGTGGACTGGTAACTGATACTACCTTTGCATCTACACTCAGTTCAGAAACAACATTTTCGTGAACTGCAGAAAAGTGTTATTATATCAGAAGAACTTTTAAAATTCTTACATGAGGCACAAATCCTGTTTCTGCACAACTGCAAGTTGCCAGTGTAGTCTGAGAGAACACCTGGTGAACCCTGTGGGTGTAAACAATACTGAATGCCTGTTCTATACTCAGCAGATTTCTGCTTTAAATGATCCTTGAAGGAGCCTTAACGGGTGTTACCATGTTTCTCCAATTGCAAGCACCGAGTTCAGCAGACCCAGCAGTAAAGAAAAAGGTACTGGGTTACCTCAAAAATAACCACATTTGACTAAACAGGCACTAATACAAGGGCACACATGAAAATGTAA
This sequence comes from Cariama cristata, assembly GCF_000690535.1. Lineage (NCBI taxonomy): Eukaryota > Metazoa > Chordata > Aves > Cariamiformes > Cariamidae > Cariama > Cariama cristata. The sequence continues at coordinate 3,054 of NW_009622401.1, read as the reverse complement.
TTTCCACTTTGTTCTAAAGCTCTTCACAAATGCAGTATGAGGTAAGAGTGGCCCTACAAATGGTAGTTAGAAAAACAAGTCTGCAGCCATACTTTCTAAAGTCAAGACGAGGCTTTTCTCTACAACACAGAGAGTAAAATCTCTGTAGATTACAATTACGTACAGACTAGATAATGACTCAACATTAAATCCCATCTCTGTGTTTTTCTAGTCCTTGCATAGACAGAAACAAACATCAAAATAGTCACGAAGTACTGAAACCCCAAACACCCTGATAGCATTTATGAGGCTTACACAATGACTATGTCAATAGCTCTTCCTCTGCGGCACATCCCCACTGTTCCTCCACCCAGCATATGGCTGTACTGGAGTCCAGGAGGGAGGCAGGTGTGCCCAAGGCTTCTTTATGCTCCAGTGATAGGCAGTTACCTTTTCATCCAACCTGTACAATTGGCAGCATTTTGTTCGTAGTTGAAAAAAATAACTGGATAAGGACTGGAGACCAGTTGAAAAGAACGTCTTCATACATCAAGAGCACTCACCTACCTGCTTATACAGCCAACAGTACGTACAGAGAGTTTAAGTTCCCAAACCAGCAGTCACAGTTTACCAAACAAAAGATACCAAAAAATAAAGAGCATCTCCAAACACAAATGACTCAGGACACAGTTTACATTTTGGAAATTTTCAATTAACAGGCCAAACTAGCAAAGCATGTACATGCAACCTATTACTACAGTGTTACCTACAAGTTGGCTTAGAAGGTTAACAACTAAACAATAAGCCAAATTTTAACTCTGCCTGATAGGTAACACTAAGAAAAATGAAAAGTCATCATCATGAAACAACTTTAATTAACAAGAAAAAAAAATTTAATCATAACAGCTTTTCCACAGTATCACTCGCCCCAGCCAAGTGCCCACAAACTCTTATATATGATAGGGAGGAACTAAGGAAATGGCGAGACATGTGAGAGACAGAGGAATGTCAGGAAGGATCAAAAGTAACTCTTGGTAGTTACTAACCCTCCAACTCAATATTAAGCTCTCTTTTGTCTTGCTTGAAACTGTTCACAGAAGTGACTTGCTCGTAATAAATGATTTTCCTACCTACTCGGTATCTTAGGTCCACCATAACATTAAACAATTTACAGTCAAGATCCGTACGCTTTTTCTGCCAACGCTGAAGCACGCAACCACAGCCTTGTGTCTGATTGTTATAAAAGCTATTAGAAAAAGATTAAAATGTAATATGACTGACGTTATGCTTAGATTTCCCTTTGCCAGCCTCCTCTTCCACAAGCAAAACACTGGACTCTTGCCTCATGCCTCACCTCTACGCAATCACCCAAAGTGAATACAAAGTCTAAGAGCAGAGTTACATGGGCCCACAGTCTGAAAACAGGTAGGCATGTCATTGGCTGATGAAGCCTGACTATGGAATCAACTTTTCATGTGCAGACTTTATACCTACTTTAACCAGGGTGAAAAAAAGAGCAAAACAACCTATCAGAAAAAGTAGAGAATCAAAGGAATTATGTGGATACCTTTGTTGGGCAATACATTCCACAATACAAAACAAATTACACTTTCAGAAAAAAAAGAGCAGGGGTTGTGTTGTGTTCTAGTTTGGTTTGTTCAAAAACAACTCTTTTCCTTAAGATTAGCTTATTTTCTAAGCTAAAGTTGAATTTTATTATGAGACAAAGCTGCTTGCATCTCAAGACGTTGTAACTTCTACCACATAGGAAGTGCAAAGTGAACAAGAGACTGACAAAACCTGCAGAAAAATACGGTTCATTTTAGCTGACGATTTCGTAATCTATTGCATTGAAATCTTATTTCAAGCAACTTCTCTGTGTTACTAGAATGAACAATGAAGACATGAGATTTCAAGAATTTTTAGTCATTCTACATAATATAACTGGAATGTAACTGGATCTGAGTTTTCCAGTAAGTTTACTGTGGGAAGGAAGTATTTTCATAAAGTTTCAGAGGAAAATACAACAAAAATCTTTCAATCTGAAATTAATTCAGGAATAAATGCTGGATAACCTTCGCATGTCTTTTGTAGAAATGAATGAAATAATTAGGATGCTATTACTGTTTATTTCCTAGAGGAAAATATTTCTTATATACAGTTATGTTTACGTATTATCTGTATCAAATTATATTGTATAAATACCTATATTTACATAACTGTTGTTAACTATGGAGAAAGTCAGAACCATTCCAAGAGCACGAAATCTCACTGCCTTAAAATAAATGCCAAACTCCTATTACATACAAAAGTTGCCCTGAGCATATTTCACATTTTCATTGTCAGAGAGCACGCTCACGTGAGTATTTCATTTCAGACACACTATATGCTCTGCAAGCAAAATAACTAAGTGACAAACATATGTGACATAAAATAGCCAGAAAGAAAGGAAACAAAAAAATGCTAGAAGCCTGTTTTCCTATATTTATGGTCCTTTATCCAGTGTATGAGTGACCACAAAATCTACAAGAATCGTTCTCCACCCGTTCGTTCTCCACACTACCAGAAACAGTAAAATGGTGGAACTGGAAAGATAAAACTCAGCTATCATGCGCCACATGAGTGTTTTTGTATATGACTTATCATTTCCTGTTAGCAAAGGGCAGTTAATCACTTCAAATGTCATATTTATTAAAAAAAAAAAAAAAAAGAGCTTCATTTAAAACAGTATAAAAGGAGGAAGGAAGAAATCTGATTGCTCTGCAAAAAGAGTAGCTAAAATTTAGTTTTCAAATTTATGTTGAACTGTAGGCTAAGACAGATTCCTCATTCTGTATTGGTGAAATTACCTATTATTTTATACTGGAGAAAACAAGAGTGTTCATTTATCTGTATGTTTATTTTAAATAAAGATATTCTCAGTTCTTCACGGGAACATTCAACCCTGCTTGCCTAGCTTACTTCTGCCACACAATTACTTTTTCCCTGTACTGGGAAAAATATCTAAAACTCATACTTTTGTTGCAGTAAAGTAAGAAACATTTAAGCATAATATAACAGAGGAAACAAGCAACT
>NW_009622400.1:0-4113 GCF_000690535.1 Cariama cristata | reverse complement strand
CACTCCTGAGCTTGCAGGAGGTGATCCTTCAATATTAACCAGCCTTCGTGGGCCTCTCTTCCCTCCAGGGCTTTATCCCAAGGTACTCTACCAGGCAGCCCCCTGAAGAGGCCAAAAGTCTGCTCTCCTGAAGTCTAGGGTAGTGAGCTTGCTGCACACCCTCCTTGCTGCCCTAAGGATCTTGAACTCCACCATTTCATGGTCACTGCAGCCAAGGCTGCCCTTGAGCTTCACATTCCCCACCAGCCTCTCCTTGTTGGTAAGAACAAGGTCCAGCATAGCACCTGCCCTTGTTGGCTCCTCTATATCACTTGGAGAAGGAAATTATCATCAACATATTCCAGGAACCTCCCGGATTTCTTATGCCCTGCTGTGTTGTCCCTCCAACAGATACTGGGGTGGCTGAAGACCCCCATGAGGACGAGGGCTTGTGAATGTGAGACTGCTCCTATCTGTCTATAGAGGGCCTCATCCGCTCAGTCTTCTTGGTCGGGTGGCCTGCAGCAGACCCTCACTATAATGTCACCTGTCCCTGCCCTCCCTTTAATCCTGACCCATAAGCTCTCAGTTGGCTCCTCACCCATGCCCAGGCAGAGGTCCATGCACTCCAGCTGGTCACTGACACAGAGGGCGACAGCTCCTCCTCCTCTCCCCTTCCTGTCCTTCCTAAAGAGCCTGTATCCTTCCATGCAAACACTGCAGTCGTAGGAGTCATCCCACCACATCTCATGAAAGTCTTCAGTTTATCCTGAATAGTTCCTTTTATGTTAGGAATGGGGATGCTTCTCAGGAGGTTCATGACCTTGCCTGTGTTCAGATGGACCATGCCACAAAGACAAGAGCAGGTTCCATTTGACAGCCTTGTTGCAGGCTTGCAAAACCTGCTCTGCACTTGAAAAAGGCTTGTGAAATGGACATAGTTTTGGATATGTCAGCTAGCAACACAGACAGTTTTCTGAAAGACCTGTTTCTGTATCAGAAAGCCTTCCTGATCTCCTCTGTATGAAGAGCTGAGTATCGAAGACATTCTCCATTGAAAAGGCAGCAAGTTAATTTCTTGAGAAAGCAGGAAAAGCAGAAGGATGCCAAAGCGCAAAACCACCCCCATATTTTGTATGAAGATATTTCATCAGAGGGGATTAAATCACCTCCAATACCTTGTTAGAGGCCATAGCTATGATGAAAGATATCATTATAGAAAAGTGCACTAGCAAGGTAAGCAAGGAAGATACCAGTGGTTAAAATGAAGGCCCAACAAGTATAATCATATTGCATTCCCTCACAAGACAGCCTTGATAGAGGTATCTTTACTGTAAACCTTCTCAGGGACTGTAAAACTATAGGGTGAAAAAATAGATGCTTCCTGAAATTGGTAAGCTGATAGGTAAAAGAGCTCTATTAAATTTCACTTGGTATACAAGGGAGAAATGTGAGATCTCTAAACTTAATTAATCCAAAACATTCAGTACTCAGTTCCAGTTATGAGAAATGCCGAAAACCTGGTTCACTTTGTGAGGTACATGCATGTCGATGATCTTTTTACTGTTAGTGAAAAGCACCTTTACTGATAAGGAGCAATAACACTGAGAAAAAGATTGATTCTGTGAGATAAACCAGAGTGAGACCAGATCAGTGAAACTTCAAGATCTCTGTGAGATTTGGAAGCAGAAAATAAGATCTCGGCACGTTCATAAGATGCATAAAACTATCTGGATAACAGATTTTTGCCTTGTGTCTCAACCTAACCACTGAAGCCACCTTTTGTCTTCCATTGGTCTATGTCTTCAGCTACAGGGGAAGAAGGCACATATCCTAAATTAAACTAGGAAGATAACAGGCAGAGACTACTGACTACCAGGCTTCAGATTTAAAAAAATCTGGATTACCCTGTTACCCTGTCAGAGACAAACAGAAGTTTCTCAGAATAACCTGAAACCAGAAAAAAATGTCCTCAGGACAATAGAATCTCCCACTTATGGAAAAGCATAGACTGACTCAACTCATTCACCAGTGGTTAGAGGATCAAGGAGGTAAACTGATAGGCAGATGGGTCTAATTATTTGTGCAGGAAACTCAGAGCTTAGCTACATTCTGACAGAGGGAAAAAGTTAAGGCCAATTTGTTTGGCTTTCACCCAAAAAATCCCCAAACTCTGAAATGCCCTGCACACTGTTGATCTCTGCAATGAATACAATTCTACCCCAGGACAGATGTAGCTGTGGAAGCGGATTTGTATGAGGAACAGTGGTGAAAAGATGCCAGCTCTGGATGTGCCCCACCACTGTGACAAGAAGCATCTCACACTCTGAACAGTAGCTAGTAAGGAACAAGGCACTTCAGACAGATCACTATTCCAATGAATATCAAAACTGCACAATGACGTGTCAAGGCTTACAACCAGTTGGGAGGTAGGGAGGCTTTTGCAAACATGGGCAGCAGTGTGACACAAAAAAAAGCTAAGAGACTGAATGGGGATGAAAAGGTACTGGGGAGTATTTGAAGCCAAGGATTTCAAAGGTCCTGCTCCTTTGCTATTCCTTTTCAGTCAAATTGACCAGGCAGATGCGGAAACAGGGTTACCCCATTCCCACTACAGTGAACCACTAGAACAGCCAGGAGCTTGGTGAAGAGTCATGGACTGTGGCAGCGTGGCCTCCTGGCCCTCTCACCAGCGTGTTCAATACTATACCGAGCACACAGGTCCACAGCACATACATGTATGAACGTTTCCACTTCAACAGATCTCTGCAGTTTGTAGGTCTATTTTTAAGCTAAAAAAGTTATTTCATATTGAGTTGATATACATGGATTGGGGTGGGAGGGACTGGAGAACAAAATCTTTGACTTCTTTGTTTCATCTAACTGTTCACCCCTTCAACCTTTCTTTCCACCTCAACTATCTAGATTCTCTTTCTTTTCACCTCAGTTCTCTAGATTCAACCCTGATTCACAACTAGCTTCATTCTCCCACCACGTGCCATTTTTCCCCAAGTATATTATTCATTAAAAAGCATTCAGCATTAATCTGGACTTCAAGTTAAAAAGTTGAATTTACTTTACTTCTGTGCTTAAACAGTTTATTGGTCATGCAGAAAGAGTTATTTTCCCCGTCAATATAAATATGTTAAAGTTGGCGAAGAACACTTACATCTCCTACAGCTACTGCCACCAAAAGCACACCAACTTGCAGTAATACCTGGTTCAAGTCTACCATTTCTGCGAGAAATCATCATTTTATAGTCTATTAGCAAGTTGCTTATAAAATGTTTCAGATGTAAGGGTTATGAAAATAAGTAAGGTCTGATTATATTGTAAGTTGCTTATCTAAATCATCATGGCAACTCTGAAAATATATGAAATTTCTATAAAAAGCTTGTTAAAAATGAGTTTTCATGGTATGGTTTTGATTTCCACACATAAAAATGTACCACACTGCTTTGAGGGAGGGTTTACAGAAACATTAATTTAGACCAGACTAGAAACACTGTGCTTATTCTTAAAATGTCTGGATATCAATTAAAAAAAAATGGTGGGTGTCTTGATAACGGAAGAAAAAAACCATGGCCTACACTTGAAGAAAGGCAGTGATACGTTTTTCCACAGAAAAATTAATATTATGGGTACAGGCTTGTATTTAAAGTGTATTACAAAAAGCAACTTTCTCAGTCTGGATCTGAAAAAAAATACAAAGCAACTCTTGTAAGTGCTTTTCTGCTCAAGCTGAGCTAGGTGTGAATTAAGCAATGCCACTAATTGGCAGGGGAAACAATCAGCAAATAAAATTCATTGTTAATATTTACATAGGAAAATCATCCTGGCCATTATTAGACGATTACTCAGAACAACATTTAAATACCACCACCTTCTGCTAATTATAAACTGACTGATTAAACTGAGGAGACAACTGAAACGCAGTAACAGGTGTGAAGGCCAAAACTTACCTCATTCCTCTGCGTCCTAGCGCCTCCTGCTCCCGGGGCCGGGTACCTCACCGACATAGCGACCGGAGAGGGAGGGGAAAAGAACTCCGTTTTTGTTAAAAACTGCCGGGGTGAGCGGCCTGCGAGGGGCGGACGAGCCGGGGCCGGGCTGCACCTGCTGGGCAGGGCCTGC